>NW_025401006.1:7753046-8015860 GCF_015345945.1 Tribolium madens
AACAAACATAAAAAAGACATTTACTAAAAGATTGGCGTAAAAGATTAAAATTACTAAAAAAAATATGGATGTACAATTTCTACGGTATTTATTTGTAAGTAGATAGCTTAAAAATGCCAAGTTTTATTACCTAGTGAATTATTATCTAAAGGTGTTTCTGTTACAAGTTTTACAATCTGAAAATTATTTATTAAGCAACTTTCTTCTTTGACTTGTAAAATAAGCCTCAATGATAAATTATTTAGCCGTCTGTTTACAAGTAGGCACATGACAAACTCCAGATCCTTATCACAGAACTTGAAATATTAACTCAATACATACTTAATAAAATTTAATATGGAATTATAATGAGTTTACAATAAATCAGATAATTAGAAAATGACTGATTTTGTCACTCCAAAATTTCTTCGTATGTAAATATTCCAAGTAAGATAACAGTTGATAACGGCGAGGGCGCGAGGTGGGCGTGCTTCAAAGACATGCCGACTCTTATCAGATCAACTCACGCACCACTACAGAAGCCATTAGTGGAGCTTGATTACGTTTGGAAATTTCTTGTTCTATTTCCTTGATGCGGCCGTGAAACCTGAAATGTTATCAGATATGAGATAAAGTAGTTATTAAAAATGAGTGAGAAATGGAGAAAAGTTTGTTACCCACTTTGTTGAAGGAGTGAATCAATTATTAACATTGCTAACCGTGCACACCTCTAACCCAAGCACTCTCTTGAGACGGCCAATGTTTGTGGTGGAAATCTGTTTAGGAAAGAAACAACTAAAAGAACGATAAATTTTGTTGTTTGTGGACGGCTGAGAGGTCTTCCATCCGTAAGATACCTGTAGAGACGAGCTTCTGATCTAAAAATTCTACAAAAGCCCGGATCTACAGGGTAGATCACGGATGTGCCTATAAAATAAAATAGCAAAATAAATTTACTGTTTATGAGGTTATAAATATGCAAAATCTAGTTTGTCGCCGCTTCTTTAAATTTAATTAAAGCCTTTTTGAGTGATTATTTTAATCATTACTTTTGCGCATGTAGTCCTCCGTGCGCAACACGTTTAAAGTCCCAATAATAAATGAAGCTCGAACATTCTAATAAATAACGCAATTATAAATTCTTTGTGTCGGAAAAAAGCAAGAAAAAACCTCAACATTTATAAATTGGCCAGTCGGCCTATAAAAAGGCAACACGTGAACGTCGACACAGAAAAATGAGCTTTCAGTCTTTGACAGCAGGTGTCTACTTTGTACCCTCATTCCATACCTTGTTTAACTCAAATTATAAAAGAAAAAAGTTTGGTGCGTTTATACCTGACCAACTCAAGGCACCGCATTTTGACAGGCCAGAGATTCGATGAGAAGCAAATGATGACAAATCACTAAATATACATGCAGAAAAACCGCCACACAATCACTACTCGATCACTGATTGCTACTTTGCTAAGAATTGGTGACAATTAGCTGTTGACATGGTAGTGACAGTGCGACGCTACCGACGCCGACGCCCCGAGAGCGTCTCTGAGCGTCCCGGATTCTGCGAGGGGTTTTGTGGAGGGGTTCTACTCCCTTGCTCTCTGCTTTTACTGCTTCCATTAGACCGGCGGCCTTGTGTGACATGCCATTATATTCCTGCTAAGTAGTTTACTGTGTTGCGTATTAAGATGCACAAATTATACAATATTTATAATTAGAACGAGAAAAGTTGAGCAGCAGTGACAGACATCTAGAGAGAAATTCATTTCGGAAATTGGACCCAGAGCGGTCTTAATTTAATTCATTTCGTTGCAACTTTTAACGAGCAACTAAAAATCGCAACGAATGTGATACATAAAATGTTAAAATAAAAAAACAAATTTTTTATCTGAAATAATATTTTGGTATTCACCAGATTTTTACCATCACCAGATTTATCTCGAATGAGATATTTTAAACAGCTCGAATCCGTCAATAATTTCTAGCTGTCTTTGACAAATAGTAGGTATATCTGAAGTAAAATTATTCGAAAAAGGCATTCTAAATTTTTAACAATAACTTTATTTTATTGTGACAATTAATTCTCAAATATCACTATCACTAAAACTATCAAACTTTTTGTTAAAAAAATTAGTAAAGATTTGGTCACTATGAATGTAATTATTTTAAGCAGCTTAAATTCACTAACAAAATCGTAAAATTCCAATTTACAAGCTGACATACTACAACTACTCGAAAGTAGGTAACACTAGGCATTTACTGAAGAAAATTTATGTTTTAAACGGTTTTTCAAAATATACAGTAGATTCCCGATTATCCGAAACAGTCGGATACACACAAAGAACAAATATAATATTAATATTCTATAAAAAAAATCTACATATCTAAGTATGTAATTTGTACACATACCTATTATAATTATGAATTAGGTAAAAAAGAATCAATTCTCGACTGTTTTAAATGCATTCGGTTCTTCGACGCAATGTTTCTCCACCGTGTTAACAGTAAAATGTCACTTACTGTGGCTTCATTCAGGCTTCTACGTATAATAATGCAAATTTCACTTAAAACTGAAATGAGATTTGGAAGTTAATTCTGATAAAAACCAAATTTTTATTAATTCCAAGAACTGCACGTGCAAATTTCGGATAATCGGGAGTTGAGTCAAGACTTGTTATGGTTAAAACGGCGGATCTAAAATTTCCGTTCGTTTCGGATAATCCGGCATTTCGGTAAATCGGAATCCGGATAATCGGAAGTCTACTGTACTTTTATTATTTAACAAAAGTCAAAACATTTAATTTAAGTACTTGTACATAATTTGCTTTATAATAAAAATTGATATAATATGCGGTACTCAACAATACGTATTTTGAATTCACATGCTTGATTGACAACAATTTTTTGAAGTTGTGGAAAAGGTACAACGCATTAGGGATACCGGGTGGGGCATCGGTTACGCGCACTTGATAAATCGCGACTTCAAATTAATTAAAACTGGCGATATTTTATATACCTAATTAATTATTCATAGGGTATAATTTGAGAATTTTTCTAATTTTTTTGGATAATAAATGAGTGCGTAACAGTTTTGGGTGTTTTATGAATACTTTCTGTTAATTTCCCTATAAAGTTTTTACACTAAATGAATCTGTACCTGTCAGCGCATCAAACTTTGATATCAAAATTTCAAATTTTGACTTGGTTAGCCAAATAATCGCTTTTTTCTATTTAAACACAAACCAGACCCGTGATTTATGACAAAATGGTATAATTTGCCAACAAAAGAATCATTTACTGGTAGCCGACCGCTTTAAAGGGTCTTTTTGTTGTAAACCTTGGAATCTCACTCCAATTGCAGTTCCCCTTTGTTACCTAAATTTACGATGGCACAAGTAGCAGGTCATAAATAAAAATGATTTCCAAAGTTAAGATCAAAAATTGCGTTTAATACAAAATCTAATTGGTATTTTTTTTCTGATTTTGTAAACAATTGTAGGAAGTGAATCTGCGTAGGTCAGTATAAAAATTACAATTAAACTTTTTGGGAGAAAATTACTTTTTCTTTTTCTTTGGCTTTGTTTGCGAATGAAAAAATTACCAAAAAATTAGAGAATGTACCTTACTAATGCCCAGGTAAGTGTAAAAAAATTCAACAATTTTATTTAATTAGATGTGGGGATTTTCTTTTTGGGCGTAACGGATGCCCCACCCTGTATAATGGTATAGAAAAAAAACTGTTAATAATCACCACGATCTTGACTTATATGTATTTACATAAATCTCTATTCTTCTTCTTGGATCTTCTTGGTATGGAAACGATGAACAAAAACACGATTAGCCCGTCACACCAAACTTTTATTTTAATAGCACAACGCGTTTCGACCACAAAGTGGTCATCCTCAGGTGAGAATAAAACTAACTAGGTAGGTAATTAAAATATTATGGTTTCCAATTTTCCAGCTTCAGTAAAGAGTGATAAAAAACTAAAAAATACGTAAATAAGTTCGAATTTGGTTTCTCCTCACTTATTATCGCATTATGTATAATTTCAGTTTTAATTTTTTCATTTTTTGTCGAAGAATGCTTCTAAACCTGTTATTTCAAATTCCGCTCAAGCTGCGGTAGCCCAATCAGCACTCATTTATCCAGCATTTCCTTCCACATATCTAATTACTTATTTACATTTAACCGACAAGCAATCTATCATAAAGCTAGTACTTATCGAGCTTTAAAAATCCGAGCGCCGTTTTAGAATTGATTGGAACACCTTGAAATCATGAAATAAAAAGCTCGAGAAATCTCATCGCTGATCTATTATGTAGAAATGCTGGAAGGTTACCGGATAAGGACTAAAAACCATTTAGGAACCCCAGAGTACGAGAGGCTTACTGAAGGGCCTCGTCGGTATTGATCCTGGGGCCGATGGGAGGGAGGAAACGGCTACTTTCGCGCATGACGCAAAGGGAAACACAAAAGGGAAAAGGGACGGCTATTCAGCGACACGGACTTTTCACCGAAATGGTTGTCGGCAACGTGGCTAATCAATTAAAAAAAAAAAAATTCAATAGTTCTCGACCCAGATTTAGAAAGAAATTTCATTTGATGCCAGATGTGTCGATATGAAACGCAACAAATGGTATTCGTCTTTATGAAAACGTAAATATCAATTTTTCTCTCTGCCACTTTTGATATTTTCCAGAGCTTCCATCATGCATCATGATGGGCCGCTATTTGCATTTTATTGGAAGACCGAAACAACTGAATTTCAATATTGTTGCTTGAAAATGAAATTCAAATTTTTCTTCACTGTGTATTGCATTGTTACTCGCATCCAAACGTAAATCGAAAGTAAAACGCGATAAATCATTTTGATTCAAATATCAAAATTTCTTAACCATATAACTGTTGTATTTTTTTGACCGAAAAAAAACAAGACAAAATTAAAAAATAAGAATGCACACCGGAAATGTGAAGCAAGAATAAAACTTGTCTACTTAATTTTAGTTAGTCATTGTTTTTCTTTTCGATTTTTATCTTATTGTTATTAAGAAAACAAAAATAAAAACTTTAAGAAAGTTTTAAAAATATTCTTTTATTTGCTTCAGCATTTGATTTACAAACTTTTGTTTATCAAGAAGTAATCTTTTCTTTTCAAATTATTGAATTTCAGCTACATGGCAGTACATCTAGCCGCGACTCAAAGAACTACAACTCTTTTCCACTACCGGTTAGATGGCGCCCCCAGAACTTGCATCAAATTATTTAAATCAAATTACAATTCCAATTATTTGAACTAATATTTTTAAATTAAATTTGTAATGTAGATTATATAGTAATCTCATAAATTATATTCATTATTTATCTCTTTCATTTACCACTCGTTGATTTAGTTACACACAGATTAAACACTAATTGTTATAATTCTATTTTCATAACGTAGATGCAATTTGTATCTAATTACTTACATAATAGTAGATCATGTACTAGATAGAAAGTAAATAAATATAAATAAAAATACAACTACAACAAAAAGAAGAAAATAAATAAAAATTAAAAAAAAGTTATTAGCTACTCTAAAATTGAATTTACCCGAAATTTTTGCCAAAATAATAAATTTACACTAGACACCTCTTCCTTACACTAAAAACTAATTAATTCATCATGGCTTACCTTAATTCTATTATAACTACAAATTTAACGTATAAACCTGATTTAATTTGTTTTTTTTTCTAAAAAAAATATCACAACTTTGAAACAGACAACCACTTGCTAAAGTCGATGAAAGCAAACTGATCTTTCACCCAGTTTCCGTCGTTACATCAGTAGCTCAAACAATAAAAGGGATCATTGTCAAGTTTAGAAAATTTATGGCCAAGCTTCTACCTTCCCTCTCGAGCGTGCATTATGGGATAGACGCCGAAAACACGTTTCAGATGACTAAGTCCTTTTACTAGATTTATTTTAATTAAAAGGAAAAACTGTGACTCCAAGAAAGTAAAAACATTGTGGCGGCCTGGACAAACCTTCAGCGACCAGTCGTTTAAAACCAATTAAAAGATTGGAGCATTGATAAGAAATTTGTTTTCTGGAATCTTATTTCTAATGATATCTAAAAATAAACGTTTGTGATAACCAGTTTGTTTGGGATTTTTCAATGAAACTTTCGAAAAATTTCGCGGAATTACACTTTCCATTCAAGTCACAAATTTCCCCGGAAGACTCCCCTGTAGTTCTAATCCTAATCACACAATTCTAAATCGATGATCACTAGAGATTTCCGGCTTAGTTCTCTGATGAGTGTATTTGGTAGGAAATTCCTCGATAGTTTTGTGTAACACCTCGTAACATTTTGCACTGGAACATTTGAGTAGAGTTTGTAAGTATAGTGAACCGGAGTGGAACCCTGTGAGTCAAGGGTGGCCGGGCTCACAGCCGTCCTAGATCATCAATCATCCCGAGACAATCGCGCAGCGCACAGCTGTCGCACAGCCCGACACGCCGTCAGCCACCGGCCTACCGGGTTTATATTAGAACTAACTCTTAACTGCAACCTAAACTTGCATTTGCAAAATTAAACGATTTCATTGATAAAAAAAGAGTAGCAGAGAACCCATCATGACTTAATTAAGCACCAAATTATTACAGTTTTAAGATCCAATAATCGGAAAAGTTTCGTCAATGTAAACGATTTTGTCCATACATAGGTACAGAATGTCCCCGGTTGAGTTTACAAGAGGAAAAAATTTTTGATTTTTGATTTTACGCCAAAGCTGCAAAGGAAAAACATTTTTTGGTTCATCTGAAACGAGCAAATCTGTACCTACTTAAAACTTCATTATTCTGATTCAGTGAAAAAAAAAGTTAATTTTTCTCTTGATTTTTGTCTTAGAATATTTTTATCTGCTTTTTAAGTCTTATCACTTTGGCTGTTTTATTTATTTGACAACTATATGTCACTTTGACAATTAATTTATTAACTGAATAATGATGGTTCTTGTTAAAAACGACTTTGTTTCTTATCCTAAAGCTGTTTCTTTGAGTTGCCATTTATTAAAATTATGTTTTCCACAAACATTTTTGTTATTCAACTTGCGTAAACTCAATTGTGACATTATTGTCAAAAAAATAAAACCGTCAATGTGATAGGACTTAAAAAGCAGAGAAAAATTAGTCCAAAATCAAGAGGAAAAATGAACTTTTCTTTCTACCTAGTTAGAATAATGAAGTTTTAATTACAGATTTGCTGGTTTCAGATAAAGCAGAAAATGTTTTTCCTTTGCAGTTTTGGTGTAAAATCAAAGATAATAATTTTTTTCCTTTTGTAAACTCAATCCGGGGACATATTATAGATGTAAAGTTTTAAAAAATTAAATATAATAAATTCTGTACAAAATAAATGTAATACTATAAACCTATTTAGTGTTAACGTACCTTAATGTACATATTTTGTTGGAAAATTTTTACTGTTATAATAAATTAGGACTACTAAAATAAGCGTACTAAACTACTAATAATGCTTAAATTAAAAGAATCTAAATCAAATAAAAAAACTTTTTTTAATCATGTTGGTTTGTATGAACAGAACTCTTATTTCAAAAATATTTTCTGAACATTTCTATACCAAGTCCAACTGAAACGAATAGGTTCGTTGCTTAAAACTAAAAAAAACTGTGGTTCTTTGTGAAGAACAAGAAAATAGAAATCTGAATGTTCTGTTATTAGTCGAAGAAAATACAAGAGTTTCCATAAGAGAACTCGCTCATCAACTGACAAATTAGATTTGTCAAACCAACAATTTAACTGTATCCAAGCATATTACTTAAATATTAACTTTTTGAAAAAAATAAGTAAGTTTAGGTGTTATAAGCCGGGGCGACTTGGACCGAACACCCTGTATATTTTTATTACTGATTATGATATAAGTTGTTTATTAAATTACAAATATACGATTTTAAATAAATCTCAACAAGACCATATACTATTAATCATATTAGTTAAGCTTATTACCACCGCCTCCTTAATGAAATGTATCAATATCCCGCCTGGGCATTTCGTAAAAAATGCATTGGAGCAGTGATTCCGATTGTTTCTTAGTTACGGGGGTTACTAAGGAAAAACTGAATAAGTTTTAATTATTAACGAAAAATAACGCAATTAATAAAATCTGGGAAGGAAGGATACAACAAAACAAGATACGCCAGGGAGAATTGATATTATGAGGTTGAACCCTTTAAGCTAAAAAACTGGATTTGTCAAAAATTTTCCCCAGATTAAAGCGCCAACGGGAATCAGTTGAACTCAAAAAATGCCCAGGCGAGAAAAGGATTATTTCTATGGAGACGGCGATGCTTATTACAATCAATCATTCTACAATAAAACAAATATGTTAACGAATTTTCCACTCATCCACCATAACGATTTTTTCTCTAAATAAATATTTTTTTCTTAGCATTTTATAATACTTTTAATAACTGATTTTGTAACTTATGTTTTATGTAAATTTAAGGTTTAATAATGTAATGATTTATTAACAAAAGTTTACTTTTACATAAAAAGAAATAGAAACAGTTTAACAGACTTAAGTTGCACATGAAAGCAAGTTGTTGTCAACTTGACAAACGCTAGTTAAAAATAGTAGATTATATCATTAAGGGTAGAAGTGAGTTTTTTTTAGCGAAGCAAAGTACAAAAAACCTTCTATACTCTGAATGATATATACTATTTTATTTTCAAGTGGATCACAAAAAAACGGAAATTTAGACTTTGTTGACTTCTTATTTTGACATCTGTCATTTGCGCACATGGGCAACTCGTGTTACACCACCGGTTAAATATTAAATAATAATTTTATTATTTCAAATTTTTGAACCTTTTTTAATAGAGATAATTTAATTATTAAATAATTAGTGTAATTGTTGTTAAAAATAAATCGTGACTTCACCGTGGGAAATGATTCAAACGATCTTATATTTAACTCGATCGAACCGGTCTTGTAGACATTTCAACTCCTAGGATTTGAAGTATTTCAACTCCGGTTACTAAAAAGCCACTTTAACTGTTTCCATCTAGAGATTCACAAAGACGCAATTTTCGACCGCTTGAAGATGAAATAAGTTTACTACAAAAATTGAATGTCATCTTTTCAAAACTTACTACCTAGTACTTATTTTTTAAAACTTACATTTTATTTTTCTAAAATTGATAATGAACAAAAACACGATTAGCCCGTCGCTCCAAACTTTTATTTTATTTATTTATAAATAAAAGTTTGGTGTGACGGGTTAATCGTGTTTTTGTTTATCGTTTCCATACCAAGAAGATCCAAGAAGAAGAATAAAATTGATAACATAAGTATTTGTTAGTTATCTTTCTTAGTATCATTTCGGGTCATATTTTTAAAGTAAAGTAGGTACACAAATACTTAAAACTTTTGTAATAAAAAAATGTGTATGATGTGGTAATAATCTTCATTAATTATAATTTTTAACTTGATTTAAACTAACAAATTTCTAATCATTTGGATCTAACTAAATGTTTTTATATTGTAAATATTTTCCAAAATATTAAATAGATCTTCCCATTGTCTTAATCTTTTAATCCATGGTTGTTTATATTGATATTTCCCTAATGACTTCTCAACCATACACCTGTAGAATTTGAGTTTCTCTAAGACTTTCTGACGCAATAACCCCCAACCGAGTGAAAGTTGGAGAATTTATGGAAAGTAAAATTTTCTAAACCGCTTGATTTTCAATCAATCGTCACTTTGTAGCGTCACAGTAAATCGCAAAAAAGCCAGTCCATTGCTTATTGAATATTCAACTCGATAAGCTTACCTCTTGTTTTGCAGCTTGAAAGGGGCATCTCGTAAACAAAATTTATCGTGGGTGCTTTAGTTAAACAGGTACAAATAAAGTTATTTGTTTGAGAACACAATAAAAACAATAAACATGTAATAAAATAATAAAGTGTGTAGTCAACGACCCGATGACAAGCAAGCAGCGATGTGGTGACGTCACTCACCCCTGCGTTAGGGATGATATATGGCGGCGGTTAGAAGATCGCGCAGCGGCCATCACTCAAATCAATTCACCCGCACAACGTATTTGACAATCCTTGTCTCTCTCTTCTACGTGTGCTGAATAAACACGTAAATAGTGACATAAGCAAAAATATTTTTTCTTATTTAAATTTTCGTGTCGCCTTCAAAATGGGCTCCTAATTACCAAATTAAAGAACGTTCTGTTTGTGGCAAATTATGAGGAAGTAGACAGAAAATCATGCAAACTATTGCCAGTTCCGATCATATCGACCATATAGCTCTAATCGAGTCATTATTGTTCATTGTTGAACTTTAGGATTAGGGAAAAAATTTCCATGTCTAGCCATTCCTCTTTGGACTTTGGCTACCAGTCTCGCCTTCACAGCAGGAAACGCAAGCAAACGGCTTAAGCACTCTGGACAGAATTGAATCGTCCCAATAAACATTATTAATTATTATTTCGTTACAATAAGTGTTAAGTAATTTTTAATTATTGTTAATCAGTCACACATTTAATTTGTTTACTGAGAAAAATTATATTTCACACATTTCGATTCAATTAAACAAAACCCTCCTCAAAATTTTCCATTAAAACTAACAACATTTTTAAATATAAAAAACTTTAGGTACTCAGTACCTATTTATGGTTATGAAAACAAAATGATTTTAACTCTTGGTAAAAATAGAAATTCAAAATTTAATTTTATTCTTGATTTTATTATAATGTACAGACTGGATTAGAAAAAACGTCCCATTATTTTTAAAGATATAACAATACTTTTTTGAAACAAAGTAGCCCAGTCATTTATTTTTTTAAAATGCTGAGTCACTAACTTTTTAACTAACTTTGATCAAAAAAGTATTGTCATATCTTTAAAAATAATGAAGTTATAGCTTGGAGCATTTTTTGTAATGTAGCTTGTATATTTATTAAAATGTTTGTCAGCACCATGCAAAATTACTTGTTTTTCTAATGATTTTTTTTCAATTTCTAGATTAACTAGTTAAACACTTGTTTTATTTTTGACAAACTCCATTTTAAAATAGTTATTTGCGCAGACATATTTTTAAATCAATATTTTTACCTCTAAATTATTGTAAGAAAAGTCCATGTGACAACAATTTTTGGGGGTATGCAAAAATAAATACTAATCCCCGAAAGGGTGGGACAAGGTACTATAAAATCTCTCTTAGCCCAAACAAATTTGTCAGTGTTTGTCCTGTTGTGAGTCAGTGCAAACTGTATATTTTGCAAAAATGTCTTATCCTCAATTTGAAAATGAAGCCGTTTTGTCCCCGTACAATTATCTGCAGGAAAAAACAACTTACGAATATTATAGTGAGAATAACCAAGTGGTGAGTGACTCATTTACTAATTTTTTTTGTTTGAATTCACTTTTTTCTTTATTTTACAGCTACCTCCAATGACTTACCCACGTTCTGATTGGATTTGCTCTCAATACGACTCGGCCCCTTACACGCCAATGCTTCAACTTCCGACAACCACAAGAGGTAATAAATTCTACATATTCCTTAATCATTTTTTTATAATTTAATTTCTTTATTTAGAAATCCAAGAGCAAGTGCCCCAACGTCCTAAGCCCACTCCAGGAAAACGTGCTCGCACTGCGTATACCTCGGCTCAATTAGTCGAATTAGAGCGGGAATTTCATCGCGGGAAATATTTAACACGGCCGCGAAGAATCCAAATGGCTGAAAATTTGAAACTGAGTGAACGTCAAATCAAAATTTGGTTCCAAAATCGAAGAATGAAGCACAAGAAAGAACAGATGAACAATGTCTCAACTCCTAGGGCTTCTCCTACTGAAACAACTTCATCGTTATCGCCTCAGTCTATTGCCAGCACTTCTTCATCTAGTGATTATCAAATTGTTGATCGTCTTTTATCTCATGCTCCTACAGCGACGTCCATCGACAGTGCAAACCAATGGTACAATCAAGTCGTTGATAACCGTTATCAACTTGATAATGTCCAATACAGTTTTGATAATCAATACAATAATCACTATTCGGATAAAAATGATTGGGTTGTGCCCACACAAGAGGAAAATTTTTATCAGGAGTCGTGGAATGACCAAAGTATTGATGTTGTGTCTCAGCCTGGTTTAACCTCATTATAAATTTAATAATTTGATGTTTTTTTTTTGATTCGTTGTTGTTAATTGTAAGTTCTGATACTAATCTACTTAGATTGAGTGATGATCTTGTAGAGTTTTAAATAATTATAGTAACAATGTACATAATTTTATTAATGTTTATGTATAATTATAATCGACTTTAAATAAAAGTTTATGATGTATTAATCTGAGTTTTTATTTTTGTTGAAAAAAATTACTTTTAACAATTCACAATCAAAAAATCAAAACAATTTAGAAAAATTGTTTCAACTTTATAAATACTTGTTTTTTATTAATTGAACATCTTTATCGCCCATAACAACAACCATCGATACAAATCACTAGTTCATTGATAGCAGTTATCAACTTTGTGATAATACACAAGTCTACTCTTGTGAAATACCAAAGTATTAATGTTGTGTCTTAGCATGGTTTAACCTTATTATAATAATATATAATAATAATATAATTTTTTTTTATATTTATTGTTAATTGCAAGTTTTCATACTGATCTACTTAGACTAAGTCAAAGATATTTTATAGTTTTTTTATAGTGACAACATATGTTTATTAGTGTTTATGTATGGAGCTTAAATAAAACTTAATATCTCAGTTTGATTTGTTTTTTAATTTTTCAATAGTTACTTTTAACAATGCACAGCAAAGACTATTTTTCAACGTTATAAATACTTGTTTGTAGAAACTCCAATCAAATTCTTTCACCTGAAGCAAAGTGCTTTTCAAAAATGGTGATATCACATAACCTTGGTTAATTATTGTCAACTATCTAAACCTAAAACTTGTTCAAGAAACGCTTAGTTGCGTTGTTACCCTCGTACGGTATTAACTAAATTTTCTCGAAATGTCCAAAATTAATGATTCAATAGAATCATCTAAAGTCAGAGAAAATGATAAAAACGAAGAGTTTGATAGTGAAGAAAAATTACCATTTTCTGGACTTTTCATAGAAAATCAAAACGGAATTGTGGGCAAGAATTTACTTTCGTCAGTTTATAATAATTATGTAAACGACAATCAAGGATTGGGTTTTAAAAATAACCAGTATTTTAGTGACAATAGTGAAATGAATACGCAAGTGGTTTGTTACTCATTTTATTAATTTTTAATAAGTTATAAAAATTTGTTAATTTAGGTTTCTCAAATTGATTATTCGCGTCCAAACTGGTCGTACCTGAAAAACCCACAGTTTGAGTCTCAACATTTCGAAGTTTCTCTCCCTCCAGAAAATCGTAAGTTTTTTCTTTCACTTAAAGAAAAAAATATTGATTTTAATTATAGGGTCAAATGAACCGGAAATCGATCGTCCTAAATCCACCCCAAACGGCAAAAGAGCCCGAACTGCCTACACCTCCTCACAATTAGTAGAATTAGAACGCGAATTTCATCGAAGCAAATATTTATGTCGTCCTCGTCGTATTCAAATGGCCCAAAACCTCAATTTAACTGAACGCCAAATAAAAATTTGGTTTCAAAACCGACGTATGAAGTTCAAGAAAGAAGAAAAAAACAAAGTCGTGACTCCCAAAACGTCCCCAAATGAAGCTTCTTCAATGTCACCACAATCGTCGTCTTCAAATAATTCAGTCTCACCAGCGAGTGATTCAAAAGCCTGTCTTCAGAACCAATTTGGGGTTTTGTATAACCAATTTCCAACCAGTCAGGCTGTAGTAAAAGACGAAACTTGTCAGTATGAAACTGAAAGTCCTTATCAGTTTAATGATCCTCAATTTAATTTTAATTATCAGTATAATCAAATGTATTCAAGTTACAATAATTACCAGGAGGGTTTTCCTTGTCAGTATTACCAAGGGAAAAATACTTGTGTGGGAGGAAAAGTCGATGAAAATGTTGGGGTTTATAGCGGGTGGGATGGACAGGTATTGGAAAATATGTCTCAACCTAATTTGACCTCACTATAATTATTATGATTTTTAATCTATGTATTGAATTGGTTTATTATTATTAAAATATCATTTACAAAAACCACAGTGTGAAAATGATTTATTACAACCCTCATAAATTTTCCAACAGGAGTTGTTACCTGACTTTCAGTCGCCCCAGAGTTTATTTTCGTCTCACCCTCTTAATCCTTGACGCGCCAGTTCCAAATTTTTAAATATTTTGTAATCTGTGTGGCTTCTTTTAATTTTTCTCATTATTTGATAAAAGAAACGTTTATCGACTTTTAGGCCAAGTCGGAGTGAAAAGAATTTTATGGCGCCTGAATTTACAGACTAATGACGTATTTATGGACATTGCTAGACCGTAAACGGACAAATGTCGCAATTAAGTAATGATCACTCAAAGGGAAAATAAAGAAAGTGTTTCGTTGTCAAACTTTTAGTAAAAATTAGAACTACGTGTTTATAAAAGTAAACTGGGACTAGTAACAACAAACTATTTTTCATACAATTGGCTAAAAAAGTTAAAACAATCTTGTTTTTGTTTAGATACAAGACAGAAAATAATACTATTGGTGTTTGTTTAGCATATTTAAAATAACAGTTTAGGTTTAGTTTCGTAAGTTGTGCGATAAAGCTCATATGGATAATATGGAAGATGCAACAGGCGGGCAGTTGCTTGCTTCTCTGCCATATTCTCACGTTTCTATCCCCACGAGGCAACATTGGGGCATTACAAGATTGTTGTTGCTATAATCCCGAGAGAGCCCTAACATTTTCACTTTGAACTCCGCGGTTCCGACAAGCTACTGTGCGGTTTGTCCCCCGTCTCGTTGTACCCAACAAGAACAAGTTATAAATTGCCAGCAAATTGGACGAGAGATGGAAACTTTAACCTCTTTATTTTTAATGATGATATAATTACGCATCACAGCCAGTTCATAAAGCCAATTTTATGTCTCCTTTTTTGGTAGATAATATTTACGAAGGTCTAGAGTTCTAAATACGAGTATTTTTAAAGCATGTTTATTGGTTATTTGAATACTTGATAAGTCAACATTTTTTGAAAATTATAAAAAATGTTAATGTGAGTTTAGAAATGTTGTGGGGTGTGAGTGCAAGTGTTTAACAAAATGGCCGAGTAAAGTGATACCCTGAGACCGTGTAGATAAACATGTGATTGTTGAATACGTCAATCAACAGACAAGTGGGGTTGTCGGCCATATTGCTCCATCCCCTGACATTTGACGAGCGTTGACAGACATCGAACCTGCCCCTTATCATATGTCAAATTATTCTCATTTCGGTTGCAACTCCCAACTCCGAATAAGTTGGGTGGAAATGAGCATCGACATTAGGGTCTCTGGCGAAATAGTTGTATAAAACAAGTTTTTAATGTCAGGAATTTGAGGTCGAAAAAGGCGATAGCATCGATATGCGTGACTAAATTCGATTTTCGTGTTGGTTGTAATATGGCCGCCGACACGATTTTTTTGTTTTTAACGCAGTCCGCAATTAAAATTGGTTTAGATAAATTGAATAATTTTTTGCTTTCATGCGTTATTACAAGAGACATATTTCAGTTTTTCTGAAATTAGAACGCTTGCTTGACTGTTGACTCTAATATAAAAATGCATTAAAATAATAACAGCTCATGGGAATTCTGCTCTAAAACTTTAATATGTCCAGACACGAAACGCTCTTTTCTAGGAATACACAAAAAATACTAGTATTGGAGTGAAAGACACGAAACATTAGCTGAATACGTGGTATCGATGTTGATCATTAATATAATCGTCGGGGTTCTTCTCTAGTGGGAAAACGACTGCTGCTCGAGGCAGGACGAATACATCCTTTTAAATAATACCTTAATTTACTCAAAAACAATCAATATTTAACCACGGTATCAAATTGCAACCCTTGAAAACCACTCAAATTTTCAATGACGCCAGATTAAAACGCCGTTGCAAAGATTAGAGGTAAATATGGTTTTAGTATCGGATTAGGCGGATTTCTTGCTCTGCATTCGAACAGGGCTTGCACCCTTTCGCATTGGGGAGAACTTCCGCTGCATGATTTCCATTCAGCGGCCATCCATCTTGTTTGAGATGGTTTAAACTGACAGACAGCAAGATCCGAGAGTGGTTCTATTTCGATGACATGGCACATATCTATTCCGCTACTTATACGCAAAACTTGGAATACGGCCAATATTTCGATTTTTTTCCTCAGAAAATTTTTTGCACCCCTTATGTTAATTTACGACGTACAAATACCGGAACTCAGTATGGATAACGGAAACGAAATTGAACTATTCTCGAAGCGGTTCTTTTCATCAAGTGTCTTTAAATTTCCAAGCGCCCTATTGTAAAACGGTATAAATACAGCTCGAACGTTCCACTGGATAAGTCAATAAGGGATAAGAAGGGGACGATATCGCCGGGAGGTTTATGAATAAAACAAAAGTCTTAACAGGCCGCGGCTTTGACTGCGTTTGATTTTCAGGATAAAAAGTTTTAGAGATTTTCACTATCAATGACTGACCAAAACTGCAAACCCACGCACAAAGAAATTCCGGTTTACTTCATGAAAACACTTTTTATATTTCTCAACAAAAACTGTTAAAAAATAACAATGTCCACAAAAAATTCAAAAGTCATGTGTACTGAAGTGTTGCATGAGTATCAGAAATAATAGGAGTTTTGAATTAGGCACTTATTTCTTATTTATTAAAGGTTTCAAAAACAGTAATTTTATATCATTATCAAACTTTGTTCTTATCAACTTGCTGAAGGGAATAAAATCAATAGTTATATTATAAGTTCCCATACCTAAATGAACTGAAAGCTAAACCAACCAACCAATTTAATCTTTAAATCATTATTAATGCATAAATAAAACTTTATAGAGATATATTGAATTTTATTTCAACTTTTATGCTGCCGCATTAAAATTATACAGACTGTGTCAGAACTCGCGCCCCGGAATTTTTTTTAAGTAAGATAAGATACCAGGAACATGAAAAAAATGTATCTGTCAAAAAAATTTGACATTTATTTTTTTGACATTTGACATTTTTTATGTCTATTTAATGATACTGATGATCTTGTATATGTTTATTTATATTTATTTAATAAAAGTACAGAAATTTTGCTAATTTTTATTAGCAAAATTTTATTTATAACTTTTGCCTAAAATAACATTAAACAGAGTTACAATTTAGGATATAGCTTCCTTGTATCCTCTTCCAATAGCCTGTAGCAAAAAAACTTGTAAAATTATTTTCTAATAGAAATAGAGTCAAAGTGCAAAATTTAAACTCTCATTACTTTGAAATTTTTATAGATAGAATTTTTTTAACATTTTTTCCATATTTCTAGTATCTTACCTTATATGGCATTTTTATCTGGGGCGCGAGTTCTGGCGCACCTGTACATAAATATATGTCAAAAAATTGTGACATTAAACAGTCAAAATAACATTAAACAGAGTTACAATTTAGAATATAGCTTCTTTGTTTTCTCTTCTAATAGCCTGTAGCAAAAAAACTGGGAAAATTATTTTTTCAACAGAAATAAATAGTCAAAGTGCAAAATTTAAACTCTCATAACATCGAATTTTTTATAGATAGAAGAATTTGTTTAACATTTTTTTTCTGGCATTTTTCTCTAGGGCACGAATTCTGGCCACTCTGTATAAAAACTATCACTCAATATTTAGTTTAACATCATTTTGGACATTCTACGATCACTAATTGCAATCTATTGCTCATATTTCAAGCTAAAAACTGTAATATATTGTTTTGTCTTTTGCTTCATTATTTGATTTTAAAACCAAATTTCGAATTAACTATTATTTAGTTTAAAATTGGTGTAATTGGCATTTATTTTTATGGCAATTAATAGGTGCTATTTGACTATTTCCTGTGATGAATGAAATTTTCATTCTAAATTCACTCAATTGGTTTGAGGAATAAGCAGTGCAAGCATGTTTTCCTGCAGTAGGTTTAGAAAGTTAAAGCTGCTGTTTTCAAATTGGTATTTAAAAAAACTGATTTAGAAAAAAAATATAATTCATAAAAACTAGATACTTATTCACGGAAATAGGTATAAGACAATGAATCGAAAAGGAAAATGAACTTTTAACACAAATGTTAAATATTTGTATAAAAATTTAAATAAAGACAACCTGGCTAAATACTCAAATTGAAGAAAAAACACATTTTTAAAATTGTTAAACACTGACACCTTTTTTAGGATAATACAAGAGTTTTATTTTCCACTCTTTATTATGCATACTCTTAGAAAATGTGGGTTTTTTAAATTTAAATTAAGTTAATTATCGAAAAAAAAACAAAATTAAAGAAAAACACGTTTTCAAACATTTATTAGTTATTAAACAAAGGTACCGATTATTATCAATAATTAAAAATTATGCATGTACCTACTTTATTATTTATTATTGCTTTAATATAATAAAAATGTTTTTTTTTTTTAATAATTCGTTCAATTAATAGCTTTTAATTGTGCTATAAGAAGACATCAGTTGTAACAGTTTAGTGTTTGGTATAGCTTCACCATTTCTTTCGGTGTGTGATTAGCGTTTTGCTTGTAATCAGGCTAGATAAGCCGAGTAGAGATCCGTGAAGTGCAGGGTGAGGGAAATGAGGAGTTGTGGGGTGTGAGTAATGAGCAAGTCTCTATCTCGAGTGCTTCGAATCGGGATCAATGACAAGTGCAGGCGAAGAGCGGTTAATAGGTGTTTGTGATAACAGGGATGCGATAACGGCACTGGTAAATATACTGGAAACGGAAAATGCATGATCAATGAGGATGCCGGCACACACCAGGAAATTATCTGCCCGAAATTTTCATCTTCTATTTCATGTTTGTACGCTTTTCTTAGATGAACATCGCTCGTAAATATGCTCCATCCCGGCCAATATCGCGTTTAATTAAGACACACTAAACGTCCAATTAGTTTTAATTGAGATGTTTAAAGTGAGTTTTCGCGACGCGAAACATTTTTCGCTATCGCAAACACATTAAAAAGAGTGAGTCTGAAATAAATTATGGGTAAAGGTGGAAGCAATATCTGATTGAAGACTTCGACGTCGGCTCATGAAACTCCTTTTTAAACGTTGTCATTTAAGTCATTACTTGTTTAGATAACAGTACTAGCAACGCCACCACATAAAATCCGATAAAGTTTTATCTTCCTCTTTACTTACTCTTTCGATTCGAAACATCCCCGAGTTATGCAACCAATTAAACACACCGGAAAAACGAAAAAATCACCGCTCACGTCGCGAGTGTTATGTATTCGATGAATGCAGCATTGTCGATACTTTCCGTGAAGAATTTTAATATGTCGCCGATTTTACAAACTCTTAAAACAAGTGGCAGCTGTTTCTGATGTCAAGAGATGAATTTTATTTCAATATTTGATAGTTTTCGTGCCTTCGTGTCGACACCCCTCCCCAATGATCCTGGCTATATTCCCGACCCCACTCTCTCTATATGCAAAGCATTTCGAAGCTATAACTTTACTAAAACATTGAAAACACTTCAAACTTTCCATGGAAACCTCTACTCTCCAAGCATCGAGAAGACGGAAAAAAGAAGGAAATAAACTGTCAGCTGCTGAAAATTATTCTGATTATGCTAATTCTTTTTCTTCTACATCACTCGCTATATGCAGTATGTCTACACCACATTCAAACACTCGAGATTTATGACGTAGGGGGAAATGACAAAAATACAAACACTCGACCCCGATTTACATCCACCTCTTTTAATTCGATAAACAACTAAGATAAACATTTACCAAAAACAATTAAAAAATTAAGTGACCATTAATAGCCACCAATGTTTGCTTTTCGGTTCTTTCTAAAATTTTTAATTCTGGTGTCAAATGTTTAAAATCTGTTTGTGTCTGCTACAGTATGTATTTCCTAATTGTGTAGATTACAGTCCGAGTAAATGACAAATGTTCTGTCATTCTGGTTCAACAGGTTTTTAATGATCCCACTGAAATAATTGTAAACTGCTTTAAAATCCCTGTCGGCGTTTAAATAGTTGTGTAAAAAGCGTAGAATCAGAGCATTTGTTCCATAAATCAATACTCCTAACGAAAAAGTTGATCAATACCATTTCATTGGAGTAGTTTTCAAGCCCACTCGTCATGAAACTTTAATTACGATCGACATAATTTCGAATAGAAAGTCATAGAAAATGCTAAAGCTTCGTATTTGCGGCATCCCGTGTTAACTACCCAATAAGAAGCAATCAGTGGCTTGTCACTGCACGTTACACCATTCGTGACGTCACTAGTGATGGATTACTCTTCTTGCAGCTTTTCTACCAGCAACTTGTTGGTTGTTTAGTTCGCGTTGTTGACGTTGTTTGGGGTGTTACACCCTTGCTATCTTTATACAACTGTCACGGTAAAAATCGAAACCTTGGTCTAGTCTTACCTCTATTTTTATCAGGGTAATTAGCGTCACTGTTTGACAAGTCGATATACTTAAACGATTTATTTTCAGAGTGATGAGAGATCATTTTAATTTGGCAACGAACGAAAGAAAAAATCAAACCAGTTTCCTGTTTCTATATCTCAACGAAAAACAAGCTGTTTAAAGCAAAAAACGCGACTATAAATTACTTTACTATATGGTCTTGACTTACAAATTTATTGTTAGCAAGCTTACAAAGAGAAATAGAAAAAATTAACGATTCTAAAGTTTTTCCGGTCGTTTAATTGGATTGAATTGCTAAAACATGAGACGGGAGATTTTCAGCGGCTGCGTTTTATAGCCCGACAAATTTTATTTTTTTCTATTTCGATTTTTAAGGTGCGAAACTTTCAGCATAATGATGACAAGAAAATTTCAACAGAAGCTTAATATCGAGATAATGCATGTTAAATTGTTGCTTCTGTTTCAATGCTGAGGTGTGATTATTTGCATGTAAGCAGCTGCTCCGTGGGCAAAAGTGTACAAGATACGAATCGAGACCCATTCAACTTTTCACTAATTACGAATTAAATGCTTAGTTCTAATTGCATCACCTGCTTTTTCACGAGATGAGAAAATTATGACCTCAAGGAGGTGATGAAAACTAACAAGATACCTATCAAAAACGTTTTCTACAGTCAAAAACTTTTTGAATAATAAATGTTCTACAGAATATTTTTAGTAAACTTACATATAACTCATTATTTTATTATTAATGTAAACTTATACTTATTTTAGTTTAATTTTTAAATTGAAATAAAAATCCAAACAATGTTTTAATGGTTTTATTGATCTGTGATACATTCTACCTAAAAAGTATCATTTATCAATGTTCTGAATTCATCAGAAAACTGATTTTGGAGACATCCATCCCATTTATAAAACCTTCTCTCTTGGATAACCTCTCATTAAACTTATTCTAGTCTCGGATCATGTTTACGTCTTATAATTACCTTCAGCGATACAAATTACAAAGTACGGGATGAGTTTTTGTGTCGGCCTCAGCCAGCAAGGAAATACATTTGTCCAGCTATTGCTGGATACTTATTAGCGGCTGACATTCGATTTGTCTTGTCTCCGGCAAGCTGAACGATTGCGGTGGACCTGAGGGTCGATGCCTTCTTCTTCTTCTACTTCCAATCTTCATCAGGGGCGGATTTTAATTTGGCAACTGCATGAATATTCGATTATTAATAGTCGGCAATTAGTTCCACTTGTGACAGCCCAAACACAATCCTTTTTTAAATAAATAAAGCCAACATCCACGAATGATTGACTCCATATTTCACCGTCAACCTAAAATAAAAAGAAAAAAATCGTAATATTAAGAAAGTATTTGGCGCTGCGGCATAACCTATCAGTATTTCCCTATTAAAGAAGCGTTAGAGAACGCCCGCACAATGACAGCTGGTTTGTTTGCAGGCTATTTCCGCGGAAATATGGCCAAGTTCCTCTCTTCCACCAGATATATGGAACACAATAAAAGCTCCACCTGAAGACATTATGCAAAATCAATTCGTCTCTTTTCTTACTGAGATGGGCTTTGTTCACTCCCTCGGTATCTATAAGGAGAGAGATTGTGAGGATTAAGACGAAGAGGATTCGATTCTTTGGAGGGCGGGTTATCAGAATTAAAACATGCAAGAGACGGGTTGGACGCTTGCCCAAAACCGTGTCAAGGTTTCGAACCAAATTGATCAAAAATATTTTGTGACAAAAATTAAGACTAGTTTTAACTCATTTGAAACCTGGCAAAGGTACAAAAACAAAAATACATAATTTCAGTGTTTTACAAGAGGGTGAGTTTGGTTTAGGTAATATTTCGGTTTCGATGCTTTAGAAATAAAATTATTTGCTTTTAATAAATCCCTCGTGGGGTTTCCACCCCTATCCTCAGCCCCAGCTCCTGTTGCCAGTAACAATATTTATCCTCGACCATCTCGTGAAACTTCTGCCAACTACTTAAAACTCTTTCGTCTTTCCATTTTCCCTGACAGGCTGTCGCTCAAATCGTTTCAAGAGGTGGCACTTGTATATATTTTAAGGAAGCATTTAGTAAATTACTTTTTGTTTCGGTGTGTTTTAAATCCTGCCATTGAAATATTCGAGACAAAGAAGCACCGAACAACAAAAATGGGAAATGCAGCATGCATCGCTGCATGGGTTAACTTATATGGTCGATGGTTTCCAATAATTACAGGTTAGGTTGTTGGCGAGTGGTTGGTTGGTTAGTCTTGTTGAACGTGAGCGTAGATGCGTGACTTGGGCGGGCTCTGCATGATTCTACTGTCACTGTCGTGTTCGTGACTGTTATACGCCTACCAGATCCGCCTGATTCTCATTGAATATGCATCGAGGCAGACATAATAGTTCAATGTTTCGATCAAATTTAACTTTTTTCAAAAAAAATAATTTCACCTGGGTTAAAATAGTTTATCTTCTGTCAACTGATGATTGCGCCTTCAAACTAATAAATGTGGAGAGCTTTGTCGGCTGATTTGATTTATTTTATTAATCATCTAATTTCGTCTTGCGGGAATTTCTGACTATTAATTACGGATGGAATGCGACGCAATTCTCATTTTTTCCGATTTTAATTAGAAACGTCGGACTTCAATCGCAAAATCGACAAAAAGATACAAAAAAAAAACAAAACCGGATTTCTTCTAATATTGAGTATTTTTTTTCATTTTTTGGCGCAACTATTATTTTTATTTGTTCTATCAAAAATTTAAGACAGCTTAAAAGTTTCTTTGTGTTAGTATAAACAATTGGAAATAGAAGTTATTTTGATTTTGGAATTGATTGGAGGGTTAGAAGCGTCGGCGTTTGACGTGAAAATGGTTTAGATGGCGACAGCTTGCGACTGTTCGAAATGGTGATTTAATTGAAAAAATCTCATTCATATGCAGTCGAAGTAAAAAATGCAGCATCGCTCGATTTTTACCGTTTTATTTGCGGCCGCTTCGTTGAATGCCAATCATTGATATTTCCTCAAGCCTGTGTAAGCTTCCATTTTTCGAAACACAAAGCACGTTATGAAACATGCATGATTCAAATGTTAAAAATGTATATTTGGCATACAAAAGCATGTTCCATTTATAATCCCGGTTTTAAATCGTGGTAACGTCATCGAACAAAGTGAACAACAATGAAACGTCTCGTGGAATATCTCAGTCACTCACTCCGTGTTTGTCACATAACATGCAAAGACGTGCTTTTATCATCTTTATAAAGACGATTTTTCTTAGGTTTTTGTTAGGCGACCCTGTTTCCACTCCGAACGGAGTTCCGGACGGAGAAAAGACGACAACAGCTCCGTCCTTATCGCACAAGGGAGGAAAGTCGAACGAGAGAGGAAAACGTCCTTCCTCTTGGACGCCGTGCTACGGACCCGCATCAAAACATCCTAGCTGAGCCGCAAGCGATTTGAAAAATGATCCATCTCACGTCACAAGAACTGGAGTTTTTATACTTCTGCCTGGAAGCGGTATTGCCTGCGATGGGTTACTCCCAGACAACGCTACATGCCAACAAGATTCTAATCCCGACGGAGAATGTTTCAGCAACATTACAATTTCTCCGATTTCTGCACAAAATAATCTCTCAAGAAAAACAAATCAAAAGTAGTCAATTATACCCTACAAGAAATGTTTCTCACTGTGATAGCTAACTCAAATTTTATCTCTAAACAATATTTTGCAACTAATCTAAATAAAAAAAACTTATTCTAATGCATATTAAGTTGAATAACATTTTGTCAACAAATTAAAATTGGGTAAATAAAAAATTGCTTGGGTTTTTAATTTTAATTTTTTTTTCGTTTATTTTTGGTTTTAGAAATTAGGAATCTGTCTCCATGCCTCTTGCTTTTTGTTGAAAGTCTCCCCGTATAATTACACGTTTTTAATGTTTCTAAAATACGAATTTGGGTAAAGTTAGGTTGAATCCGGTGACCGGCGCATTTGATATATTGCCCGTCTGTAACAATTTGCCACCCGCTGGGAGTCGGCGTCCATCAAAGCCGTGAAAAAGTAAATATGTGTGAGGTTTTGTTTCGAATCGTGTTCACCGTATTTTTGTTTTAAGTTATCAATAGGTCTGAGCGTGAAAAATGTTAACAAAAGAAACGCCAAGTTCATCGTAATTCTTTACACCGCTTTACACGCGCCTTTGCAACAGATTAATTATATTTGCTCGGAGCGCCCTTTATGTTGAAAATTGAGCGTTTATTCGAATTAATCGTTTATTAGCGCTATAATAGCGAGGAAATAATGTCGGTAAATGGATTCTATTGGAGTTTTTCATCGGTCAACACCCACTTGTAATTGATACACAATTCGGGCACTTTTGAGACACTTTGTAAATTGAGAATCGAGCCCTACCCGTTTAAATTTATTAATATAATGCTTGCGGCTTCTAAGGCGTCATCTACTTGATTTGCTTAAGAGCTCCAATACACTTAATTTCTACTAAGGAAATTAATAGAGTGTTAGAACCGGAAAACCTATTTGCTAATGAGATAGTGTTTGATTCGGTTTTCGGGGGGACAAAGCATCAAATGATTAGCATGATGACTCGTAAAAAACCTCTGAGTATCGCAAGATTTAGATGGTTATATTCATTACGGAGTTCATCTTGCGGCTTCTGGAAACTTAACGCTCCGAGAGACATAAGCAATTAACTGCATAATTTTATAGCTTTAAAAGTGGAGAACTTATGCTCGCTTTACCAACTCGCCTTTGCAGTTAGTTAATCCAACGATTCAACACAAAATTTGTCCAAACATTTCAATATCTCGTCATCAATCTGTCGGAAGCGAGACCGACAGTTCTTATATGGCTTCCTCTATGGCCTTAATAAATCTAAATAATATGCTGCATAAAATATCGCACGGTTATTCCACACACCCTCTTCCCATATTGAAGTGGACATCGGGGACATCCCTTAAGCGTTACGCTCCCTGAACGAGCTCTAATATCAGTTTTACGTGTGTTGCAGCATAACCAATCAATCTCTGCCTGAATAATTAACGGCCTTGATACAAATTCGATTTTTTCCAACCCCGATTGAAATATTAAGATCAAATTCGATGAGATTATAATTGGAGGGTGAAAACGTTTGAAACAAAACAGCGACATGATTTCTTTCAGGACAAACCGATTCCGCGGGGACCGCTCAATCTTCTTGATACGCCCATTCCTATGGACCCTCTGGACACTCCACCGCCTACAGTTAAAAAGGTAATTTCTAGCTGGGTAAGAGGTCCCACAGAGACCAAGCAAATGTACAACTCTGACCCCACAACCAAAAAACAACTTCAAAACAAACTACACTTTTTATAATTACCTTCAGTTCTAAATACAGGGTGTTCGGTCCAAGTTGCCCCGGCTGATAACACCTAAATTTAATTTTTTTTTTTCAAAAAGTAAATATCTAAGTAATAATATTCATTCTTGGCTTTCTTAATAAATGTATTACATTTTTTTAGCACATCAGGTGTTGCCGGAAATGCTACCAAATTTAGTTTTTCAAATGGAACACCTATGTTTTTTTTCCTCCAAACAATAATAATTGACATGAAAAATACTGTAAACCACTATTTATTACATTTTGCGTAACACAATGCAATCAATAAACATCTTAAATCTTAGAATTTTATAAGGAAATTGATCGCGTTTCTTGTTCTTCACAAAGAACCACAGGTTTTTTAGTTTGAAGAAGTTAACCTATTCGTCTCAGTTGTTTTTCAATTCGACTAAATTTCTAACGATTTGGGTGAACTCTATTTGAGTATTTTTCTCTATACTGTCTTTCAGCTTCCGCTCTATTTTTATTGCACTTAAAAAACACTTCAAGCTGCTCTACTAATTCATCCATTATTAAAGATCTAAATAAGATTTATTGACAAATAAGGCTTTGTCAAACTAACAATTAAACGGTATCCAAGCATATTGCTTTTTGCATGAATACCTTGACAAGTAAAATCCGCCTACGTTGCAAAATTTGCAATAAAATTCAAAAATTTAAATTGTTTTTTGATTGCATTATGTAAAGTAAAATGTAATAAATAGTGTTTTTTTCATGCCAATTACTATTGTTTCGAGCAAAAAAACATAGGTGTTCTATTTGAAGAACTAAATTTGATAGCATTTCCGGCTACACCGGATGTGCCAAAAAATTTGATGCATTTGCTAAGAAAACGAGGAATAAATAGTATTATTTGAAAATTTAGTTTTTGGAAAAAAAAATAAGTTTAGGTGTTATCGGCCGGGGCGACTTGGATCGAACATCCTGTATATCAAACACACGCATTAATCTGTACACTTTGATAGGTACTTGTATACTATGTAAGACTTTTGCTTAAATTTTAGTCACTTATACGTCTTTTTTACTTTACTGAGAGATTTTAATGAAAAAAAAAATTATCGTGTTACAACTCTAAATTTATCAAAAGTGTGATTGCCATACCATTATGTACGATTGTGTGTAAAGTCTCAGTAAATGTTAGGTAGAACAGTAGTAATCACAATTACCTATTTTTTTGTTGAAAAAGTTTTTCATTTTGAAATAATTATTTTGCAAATATTTATACAAGCATATTCTAGTTTAAAGAACAATACTAAAATGGAATATGTGGAAGATGTGTGAGATGCGAGAATGCATCTGGTGTACCTACTTATCTAATGGAGTAAAATGATTAGATGTGGGCAACCGATTGTAGCGTATAAATATTTTAAAAGTGTAAGTGTTGAAAGGTCAATAATTGTTTGGTCATCGGGCAGCAATCCATCATGAACCACCTGTACGTAACGCGTGCCCCAGTTATTTATTGCGGCAAAATCCACTCTTGGACATGTTGACTAAAGAGATGATCTATGGCTTGATTTCTGCCACTCAGAGTTAAATACTTGACAAATATTGTTACAGAAGAATTATGTATCGATAAATCTCCGTAATGGCAGTCTTACACGAATTACTGTCAATATCTGCGGCTCATAAATTTCCGAGGTGGGATAAGCAGAGAGGACCCGAACCTGTGTTGATTTACGGCCTCGTCCTTCCAAGGCATCGTCAGTTAATTCTTGCATCTGGCGCTCGACTAAATTCTCCACCAACTATGTTTTACAAAATGTATGTAAATGGGACGCGTTGTAACTTCTTTTCCCAATAACTTAAGTTAAATTTCATGCGGTTAGTTCTACAAAATAACCGCCACAAAGGCAAGTTTCAGCATTCGAATTGCAAATCTAATGGCAAAGTGTTGTCTCACCATGGCTGTAGGGAGAGGGACCGAGAGGAAATGGATAAACTCAGCGGTGAGATAAAGAGCGCGGAGCAGGGAAATGAAGTGTGTGTTCGCCAACAATAAACTTATCTTTTCTGCGACTGGAGACTTTCATGGCGGAGCAAAATACATCATTTGTATGTGGAGATACCTAAACGTATGAATCCAAATAGCTCACAAATGTGCACCGAGCACTATCAAAGCCCAAAGACGCACAGGTACACAAACGCTAAACACCCAACATGATTAATGGATCGTATTTATATATCGAAATATTTTACCATCTGGAAAGATAAACGACAACAATGTACCAACACGCACCATTACGACCACTTTTGAGCCAAATCACAACCAAACTCAAAAAAAATTACTTCACAAAACATTGTTCTTCCTTAAAATAGTTTAAAACAAAACGTCTTGTATTTTTTACTTTCAAATGACTCGTGAAAACTTTAAAGACATGTGACATTACCAGACCGGATGTCAAAGCCAGATGCTTGTTTTTCAAACCAATTTTGTCATTTTGTTTTTTACAAGAATTGTATAGTACAAACTTCTACGACAATTCTCCACTAGAAATATTTGGTATTACAGAATAATAATAAACATTTTATTAACCTCTACTAATTTAATATTTATTTACCCACAACTAGAGCAAAAATAGCAAACACAAAGTGGTCTTTAATTTGTTTTACTACATAGAAAACTTTTACCAATAATCGATCTACAAAATTGTTCGACTTTCATACAATTAAAAAATATATATATATCTATAACCTTTCTGCACTTTGGCAAAAATTTATTTTTTTTAAGTGTAATTTTAGTCAAATAAAACTAATATAGGTATAAATACAAAGCATTTATATTACCTATTTATAGCAAATTAAATTGTCATTTTTAATTTTGGGCATTTGTCTAAAGTCTAAAGTATTATGATGACACTTTAATAACATCCAACAAAAAATTGTACGAGTATTTGTTAATTTATTTTTTTGGCTCCAGTGATCGCCTCCCACGAGTCGGAATTATATGATAAATTCCAGTAATTATTGACATTTTCTAGCATTAGATATTCATCGGAGATGGCATAATAATTAGTATCGTTTGTCCATTTTTATTAATTTTTCACCATACATTTGATTAATACTTATTTTTCCAATAACCTATTATTAGTATCTAATTACAACAAAGTAGTGACATTTTTAAAAGCCTAATTGCCGGTTCAGTTACTTTTTTTCTATTCAATATGCGTGTATAATGTCATTTAATAAGTTGTGCTCACTTTCATAAACGTGACAGATTCCTCAAAGCACCATCTACCTCAAATAAATTTTTTGCAGCGTGTCCAATTGTCTTGCTGCTCCATCTAATTTGTCTACCCCATATGGAGGAAATATAAAAACACGTTTCATTTAATTAAACCCTGAAACATTAGCAGTTGTTCTAGTATAATATTACGCGGTTGCGACCGTGTTCTACCTGGTACTTCCACTTATAAATGTCCCCACATGTTGCGCTATAGTTTCGCAATTATCTCAGACCAGTCGAAATATACGAGTCTCCTCTCGCATTTATGCGAAATTTATAGACAAAGCGGTCTAAATTTGTATTTTTTTACAAGTTTAGCGTGTATTCCTAAGGCAATTAACTATTAATTTTCGTTGCTCGATCAGAGTTCAGATAGTGTCAAAAAATAATTAAAAATGTGCTTAACACGGGAGCAATTGGCGAGATTTTAATTGACCGGAACGGGAATTTTAATCTTAATAGAAAAATATCACTTTCAACTTTTTTTGGTTGTTTTAAAGAGATTATTTGATAATTAAAGTTACAGCCCGGTAGGTATGCATTGTATGGAAATTAAAAGATGTAATGTAACTTGTTTAATCTGTTAAAATGCCTTTATTATGTGTTGGCTACATACATTATGCTAATTTTCAACAAGTCGTGACCTGAGTTAGGCCTTTTTATTTTCGAGCCGACAAGGATAATTTCTAGACGAATAAACTGTTTGAAATTATTGAAGCGAAATGGAAGAGTAATGAAGAGTAGAATGCACGTACTGAGCTATAGTCATTTGTCTCGACATTTTATTTTCTCTTATGTATTACAGGCTTTCTGCCAACTAAACAATATTATTCTGGCTTATGATTTATAAGCTAGAAAGTTTAATACCAGTCATTGAAAATTATTGAAAATTATAGGTGAAAAAGTAAGTACTCGTACAGTCTGTTCCAAAAAACTTTCCTCAACCGCATTTTTAGACTTCTTGTAAGAAATACTGAAATATATACAAGGTTACCTGCTTCGATTTTTTGGTTTTATAATACTTCATATTAAGCTTTAAATCCCGGTGATGTTTTATTTAAAAATATCATCCTGTCAACAAAATACTTGTCGACAAAGTTGGAAAAACCATTTTTTTTAGATAAAAAATGTCTCACAATTATGAAAATATTAGACTGTAAGCAGTTTAGAAAATATAAAGTGCCATGAATTGAAAAAACTTAGCCTTCACAAGAGGATGATTGTGAATAGAATAGTTACAAAATTTTATTGGTGGTTGTTTCTTTATTGTACTTGGCGCTTCTCGCCTTGGCAACGAAGCACTTACCACCTCGGTATGTAATCCACTATTACTGTTATAATAAAAATAGAAATAGCACCACTGTAAATCAGTAGCACAACCAGAGATAGAATTTAGAGGAGGTGTACCTAACTGAAAACAGTCGGACAAAATGTCCATTGTGACATCGAAATAAAAAAAAGCTCTTATGCTTTTTTATGCGCTTTTCTTTACTTATGCTTTACTCACTTATTTGTTCTTATGTTTTTTCTCCTTCTTATTATGCTTTGCGTTCTTATTCACTTTTATGCGTTATATCTCTCTCTTTCTCTCTCTCTCTCTTATTATCCTACTTATTAGAACATGTGCACATGTTTTAAAGTTCGCGCTCTTATGGGCATTGCTTATTTGAATTAATTTTTAAATATGAATTAGTGAAAAATTGCTGACTTAAGCGGGGTTCGAATCACGGATCTGCCTGCCGGAAAGCGGGACCTTATGCCGCTACAAAATCGCCGCCAACAGTTTCAATGCTTTAGTTCAATACACAGGGTATGTCAGAATTCGCGCCCTAGAGAAAAATTTCAAGTATGATAAGATACCAAGAACAGTAGTAAAGGACCAAAATTTTGCCAATAAAAGCCACAAATAACCATAAACAGAGTTACAATTTAGGATACAGCTTCTTTGTTTCCTCTTCTAATAGCATGTAGAAAAAAAACTTGGAAAATTATTTTTCCAACAGAATTAAATAGAGTCAACGTGCAAAATTTAAACTCTCATACATAACTTCGAAATCTTTATAGATAGAATTTTTTTTAATTTTTTCCATATTCCTAGTATCTTATGTTACATTTTTCTCTGGGACGCGAGTTCTGACGCACCCTGTATTCTTACAGACTTACCTGCCTAAAAAAATTTTTCAAAAATTTATTTCTTGCATTTTTACAACGTTTTTGTACTTGTCTAAGTCTTTTGAACCCACAAGAGTGCAAATAGTTTAATTTTAAAGTTTATAATTTTTTTATATTTGTCGAAATTTTGAGCGATTTTCGCTACCCGAAGCGGCTAATAATTTCAAAATTTTTGAGGCTAATCCTTTTTGTGTGATGGTAGATACTGTTGGAAAGCAAATTTAATTTTTTATCAAATAAAAAAAGATAATTATCCTTTGTTAAATAGTTACCAAGAAAATTGCTGATAAAGTCAAAAATATCTAATTGATTTCTGGAAACATTTTACATTTATGTATGCATAAAAACATTATAAAATTTGAGGTATCTACCTACAATTTTGCCGCAATTTACAAAATAAAAAAGTAAAAATCTGTGCATCTTCTGAAAATTAAAAACACGATTTAACCCGTTACACCAAACTTTTAATTTAAACACGACGCGTTTCAACCACAAAGTGGTCATCATCAGGTGAAAATAAAACCGAGAGAAACGCGTCGTGTTTGAAATAAAAGTTTGGTGTGACGAGTTAAATCGTGTTTTTGTTTATCATTTCCATACCAAGAGGATCCAACAAGAAGCATCTTCTGAAGTTAAAACAACATCGAAAATAATTGTATACAAAATGCGAATGTTTAATTTAGTTGTTTCTAAAATATAATTTTAGTTATATTAATTTTATCTAATTTTGTTTTTAAAAGGTTTTAACCCCCAAAACCTTCCCTTTGCTGCCCCACTGCTGTAAAATATTATTTATTTTAAATGCTTACCTTGTAATTAAAAAAAATACTTAAGAAATATTAATAAATCCGACAATTCTTAAAACTAGAAAAGTTGAGATAATAAAAGCATACAACAAAACTGCTGAATTTTTATTTGTTTTCTAATTAAACTGGCTCACATGTCTGTTATAAATATAAATCACCTTTAGCAATTCTCTTTTAGTGAATCTTCCCGAAGACAATCAATCACTGGATTAGCTCTAATAAAAACATTTCTCGTTGCAGTGACTGTTGGCGCCTACCCCTTGCAATTCCGAGCCATCTGCCACCCGATGCATATTTTTCATCGCAGAGAGATTTGATTCCTGTCTCTTCAGTTTCATTTTATCTTTCGTGAAAATATTTCTTGTGTATATTCAAGCATCGTCGTGACATTCTTATGATCGGCATATGACGCATTAAGAGGCTGTGCGCGAGACCTCATCTACTATGCAAATGTCTTCCAAGAAGTTAGCCCTACGACAGATGGCCACTATGAAGTATAAAGAGCAAGAGAACTTGGAGTTGAGTCTTTGCTTAATTAAATAACGCAAGCCTCCGACAAACTTTTACCAATCCGTCGATTAAATTATCGAAAAGTAGCTTCAACTGCATTCCGAAAGACGATTTAAAACGCATTAGCGACCGGAAATTGGACCATTTTTTCCAGGTTTTTACCTGAACACTCGTGAGCCAAACAAATTTAGAAACATTTGCGTATTTCAGCTAGTTTTTCTTATTATAAAGAGATAAATTGTAGCGTCAGATGGGGTTGGAGGGACATTGGTCATTACTTAAAAATATGATACGAGTAGAATGGGGTAAGTCGTAAGTTTGCACTAACTACAGCATGCTGAGCAACCGCAGTTTCTCGTTTATACTTCCGGGTCACGAGCGTCCAGTGGCGGATGTCTAAAATTTTAATGTTGCGAAATAATCAGACTCTCATTTAAAATTGTAATGTTTTAAACCCCTCACAAAAAAATCATAGAAAAGAATTCACAAATTCTGGCAACCACCAACAAACATTCTAAGTCTAGACTCTTCAAACTAACTACATGAAAGTTTTGAATAATTATGTCTTTGTCTCCATTTGGGATAACAGCCATCCCTTGGGAGTTCCTGTTTGAAAAATGGCTTCGACGAGTAGACACTGGTGGTCAAACCGTGTCCAACACATGCAGCAAGTGCGGGAATATTAATGTCTTGGACTACCGCGTTCTTACCACCCTTCCGCAGGCCCTGACCAGGACATAGATCATGCATTCACCCTCCAAGTTGGTGCGGCCCGATTTTATTGCTTAACCAAATATAAATTAAATTAACTACTGCTTCAGTAAGCAATTAAGAATTAAGGGAGTTTAGCGCGCGGAATAAAAAGCGATTTAGGTGACTTTTATTTTGAATGCAACTCCGGAGAGATAAATCACCCATAATTTTTGCGGTGACGACGCGAATACTATTTCGGGGTTGTGCAGATTCTTAAATTGGCGACGCAGAGGGAAAAAGGGTTGTCTGTGGAAAAGTGGAGCTTGATAAAGACGGCAAGGACTTGATGAAACCACTCAAGGCGAAGTTTGAACAAGAGATTGATTTAGAAAAAAATATTAATTGATAAACACGAATGAAACACTATGATCATTGAAAAAGTAAAATAAACAAATCATGAAAAAATCTATATATTTTTTTATTTATGCAGTATTTATAAAAAATTGTGACTTTTGGCATGTGACATTTGAGAAATTGTCATTTGTCAACTGTCAAAGGTGCTGATTATGTAAAAATGTCTTTAAGTAAATAACAATTCGCTTTTTGCTTATCACAAACAACTTATCAAAGATTTGAATTTTTCTAAAAGTGTTTAAAGCTTACTATGTACTGCATGAAGTGAAGAAAAATCTCTAATAAATCAGTTAGTCTTTCACTCGTTTTTCTAAAAATTTTTAAAAAATAGTATATTAAAGTACAAGTTGCAGAAGGTATCAAGCACAAATTTGAAATTCCGAAACGAGCCGCGTAGCGGCGAGTTGAGGAACATATGAGTGCTTGAAGAACCTTCTGCAACAAGTGCTTTATACTATTTTTTCTATTTTGCCGCTTTATATCATATTATACATTAAGAAACGAAAATTTATTTATTTTTCTAGAGAATTTTGCGACGGTTGGCGACATTTAGGTATGTGGAATAATTTTAGGAGGCTGTACAAAATAAAAATAATTTTCACATTTAAAAATGAATTATGAAGAAAATCCGTCACTAAAATTAAATTACGGCGAACGACTTATTCCAGCACTCAAATGACGTCATTTGGGTGCTGGAATAGACTTATTCTAACACCGAAATAGAAAAAGTATCTACTTAAACCGCATTTTCGAAATCAAAAAGAAAAATGACAATTGTGCACTAAGAAACAATATTTATTATACATAAATAACAAAAAAACAAAGTGTTGTTTATAAAACTTTTATAAAACTAAAACTTTAAGTGTAGGTAACATTTTTTAATACGCTGGAAAGTATACAGGTCGATTTTGCTTTAGTAGCCATATTTAAAAGTTTGTGGTTTAAAAAAAAAAACAAAAAATGTATTAGCTGTTGCATAAATACGAGTAAAAGTATATTTTATTAGGTAAGTTATTTAACATACCTATAACAAATTTCTTCATTTCTTTAACTTGATGTACAATGTACTAAAAAAATGTAGTTAGCTCTATAGTTTACACAGTACCAAAAACAAAATAGATAATAAGACAGCAAGAGTTTTAAACCATAAAACTTGTGTAGTCTTCACTAATATTGAATCAAAAATTTTACAAAATTCAATTCAGATATTGTTATAAAAAAATCCAATTTTGTACATACCTACTTATAAAATGCGTTGTGATTGGCAACGTAAGAGTAAGAGGTAAGCTTAAATGCACCACAGAAACAGTAAAGATTTTAGTGTTAAAAAAAATTTCTGGGTGTCTTTTTGTTCAATAGATCAAATTAAATAAAATTCAACCAAATCAACCAATTAGATTTAGCTTTAAACAATTAGCATCAATACCACAAAATGAAAAAAAGAGGTCTTTTACTAAAAAACACAAGTTTCTATTGTGATATGTGAGACTGACTGTAAGTAGGTATGTATGTATGTACCATCGCGGTCAAAAAATAAGGTTTAGTGTGTTACTAATAACATGCTTAAAATTCAAATTTAACACTTTTTTTGAATGTATACAAAAAATAGGATATGTCAAAGTCAGAGTCAAAAAGCAAAAATTTAAATATCTTTAAATCAATAAATATGCAGAAAAGTGATTCTTAAATTTTTATTAATTCGTGTTTCGGGCATTAACTAGTCCCATGTTCAGTCAAAATTGATAATAGAAACATATAAATTATTCAAAATGCAAGAAATTTTAAAGGTTAATAAAATTAAATTGATAAAAAGTAAAAGTGATCACAGTGTTAAAACAAATTACAAAATACAGAATTAAAATTTTATATAATGTAAAAACCACAAAAACTTGCACTATTAGTGGACTAATTATGAATTCTTTTTATTCTAAATTCTCTAAAACTGTCGTTTTAATATTTTATGGTTATAGCATGCTGACCCAATTGATTTGGTGTGTGGTGCCTTCGCACCAGATTACAGATAAAATTTAACTGTATCTGTATTTTTATACCGCGATGATACATTAAAAATTATTTTTGGTTGAATTAGTATTTAATTACTTTTGTACACACTTTTTATGCTTTAACATTAATAATAATAGACTTTACCAGCTTGTTGAATCAGTCTATAAAATTCTGGGTATGTGTCATATCTACCCCTTGGATTTTGTCTACTTCTTTCACAAACCGCCAGTGATTAGAAACGCAGAAACTACTGCTTGAAGTTCTTGAATTTAAATTTCAAAATAGGATTTTTCTTGCAAATTTTTTTTTTCGATTGTTAAGGAATTACAATAAAAGAGAGAATGCAAATTAGCTTCTGCACGCAATTACGCGATGTAGTAAGATTGACAGGCGTGTTTTTGTAGCGCCAAGACGCGGCTCGGCACACCCAATCATCAAAGTCGCATCTGACAGCAATTTGGCGGGGCCCAGTTCAGCTCCGAGCTATGATTTTAGAGTCGTGAGGATCTGGCAGAAGGCAGCTTACATCAAACCACTTATTTGCCGCCACCAAACTACCAATAATAATTTTTCTCCATCATACTATAAATAGTCGATTTGATATGATCGCCTCGACGGCCAATGGAAACCTTACTCAACAACACGCACTGTTATTAGGGGCTATTATGTGTTATTGCAGCTAATACGCGTGCAGGAACCGCATGAAACTATCTTCGTGGCCTAATCTAAGACGCCGGACCTGTACCTACTCTAACCCATCATTACATTTTACGACGAATTCTACGCTCACACACAATCTTGTTATCGGACTTACTCTTACCTGTTTAGGCACATTTAACATTAGATTTTTAGATTATAAACTATCAATTAGCCCTAGGCCAGTTCTAATGAATTACATACTTTCAGAATAAATAATTACTTGATGAGAGAGTACGAACCACAACAGTCAAAATGGCGACAGAATATTAAAATTTCTTTTTTAAATTCGAAACTTGAGAGCTGAGGCGAATATTGTCACCTAAACGTTTAATTTCTCTGTATTCTGTAACAATTTATGTACTACACATATGTACACACTAATGTTTCATTGAACATTTTTAGGTTGAGACCAGTTTTATTGATCTACTTGTGAAAAAATATAACGACAAAATAAAGTAAATAAAGCGAGCTAAAAACCTAATGAAAAAAGTTCTAACTAGGATTAAATTAAGCAAAGCAATCATAGCATGCACGACCTAAGTTTGACGACTAGCCTTTATTTTTCTTCTTGACACACTTTATATAGAAGCGTCAATTCCCTACCTGGCGTCCCTCTAAATATTAATTTAAGCAAGCATTTCTGTCTTTGTTTTACTCGAGTATATAAAAAGACGCAGTAAATTCATTTTCGAACATCTATCGATCACCTGTATCTCGTCCCCGCCTACCCTCAAAAAGATTTCACCGAGAAATCGTTAAAATTTTCGAAAAAGTCTACTCACACATCGACTGTCAGATCAATCATCACATATACGGGGGCACACGACTTAAACATGCACAAACTATTGTATCGTTTTTTTCTCGTCGTGACGTTGGTTGCAATTTGTCTGATCGATTGTGAGAATTGCAAACGGTTTTTGATTTTCACACAGCCAAAATCCGAGTTGCAACACATCGGTATGAATGACGGGGAATGACTGAACATCACTAATGCCACTGCCATCATCAACTGCTAATTTAGAAACCCTTTTAAACGAATTATCCTCCGCTACACTAATGTGCTTTTGTGTTGATGTAAGTTATATTACTCGGCTAAAACAAATTCGGTTGATTGGAGAGATTTTTCCAGTCGAAGCGTCAAACGCAATCCTTATGAATCTAATACGGTTTTGAAGTTGAGTGCCCAGAGCGTTGTTATTAGACATCATTAATCAAGCGTTGGTCAGGAAATGAGTCAACCCTTCGGCCCTTGCTACGCCACACTCTAACACTTTACATACTATGTCGGACATTGCGGCTGTCTTAAGACACATGGCTGGACCTCTTTTCATACTTTAATGCGTTAAAGATGTGAATTCAACTGAAGTCGCTATTGTACAAGATGATTAGCTTCTGGGTGGTACTTCTTTGAATACTCTTAATTTATCATTTTAACATCAAAAGATTAGCATGTGGAACGGAAAAATATTTCCAAGCTATGCGCCCACCAAGCAATTTATTTATGCATAAATACCCATTTTAAATAATTGTCAAAATACATGTTTACTTGGCCAAACTTCATAAAAAAAACATTATTATATCACATAACGATATTATAATTTATATAGACACTTACTGTAATTACTTGTCACCATTAACTAAGTGTTAAGTACTTACCTATAAGTGTGTCATGAGCAATTTTTACAATTTTTGTAATTTTTTTCCATGGTAATGGAAATACAGTTACCCTAAAAGCAAAAATTCAAGAACCAAGTGATTTTAAATGATGATGGTAGTAATAGCCACGGGAGATAAATTAGGCTGATAAATAACCAGTCAACAAGGCATAGCAAAATTGCAAGACTAATACCGCAGAAGAGTTAACAATAACTGTAATTGGAAATTTTTGATGCAGGGTCTGAGGCAACTTTTGCAAGAATTTCAATGTTTTTAGCAGTAAAAAAATATTATTATTGCTTCAAATTTTGTAATTATTTACATTCATCTGTCTTACCAATTATAAGTTTTAATCTATAGTTAAGCTATTGAGCTTAACTAGTAAATAGGTTATACCCAAAGAAAGTAAAAACACAATAAGTCTATTAAAGAAAGTGGTTAATAATTACAAAATAAAAATAAACAAACAAGTTAGTTTTAATTCTATTTTGTTGCAATATTTATTTTAAAAAAATTGGAATTTTAAAACTAAATAAATTTAAGATTTTATTTTTAAAAGTCATGCTATTACAGTTTTTTTCTTTTGGTTTTTCTATTTAATTAAATGTATTTCACTATTTCTCAAAACTTTTTACCACCTACATCGCTTTGACATTAATATATCAAATGAAATAGTTTTAATAAATACTGAAATACATTTGACAAAAGAGAAAAACCAAAAGAAAAAACTGTAACACTTTTTAATTAACAATTAGTTTATACGTAGGTATTAATTGTATTATGATAAAAATTTTAGTAAAAGATGTTATTGCTTACAAGTTTTGAAAAACAATTTAAAAATAAAAGTAAAATCTGACATTTTTGTATAAAATCTTTATCATCCTGTATTTTTGATAATAAGTGAATTTTTGTCTACCTATACAGAGTGCGCTAGAACTCGTAAGATGCCAGGAACATGAAAAAAAAATCTATCTATAAAAATTTCGAAGTTATGAGAATTTAAATTTTGCACTTTGACTCTATTTATTTCTGTTGAAAAAATAATTTTTCAAGTTTTTTTTCTACATGCTATTAGAAGAGGAAACAAAGAAGCTGTATCCTAAATTGTAACTCTGTTTAATGTTATATATGGCTTTTATTAGCAAATTTTTGTACCTTTACTAAATAATAATAAAAAAACATGTACAAGATCATCAGTATCATTAAATAGACATAAAAAAATGTCAAATGCTAAAAATTAACTTAAAAATTTTGTGATATAAAATTTTTTTAACATTTTTTACATGTTTCTGATATCTTATCTTACTTGAAATTCTTTTCTGAGGAGCGAGTTCTAACACATAATAAAATATAATTAGTTTTAAACTAAGATAATTATTAGAAAAATAATACCTAATGTTTGATAGATACATAAAAAATGAACCCACTTTTGAAGTAGACAACTAGAAGGTAAAAATACTAAAAAAACTTTGTAGTTAACTATTTGTTTTATCTATAAYGCAATTAAAATAACAAATGGGTTACAAAATAAAAAGCAATAACAAATGTATTCTTACGAAATTTACCTATTTTTTGTTCACATTTAAAAAAATTCAATAGAAAACTGGGCTATAAGGCTTTTGAATGCATTCGTCAGCTGATGACGGCGTTATTGATATTTAAGAATAAGATGTAAGGAACATCAAATGATAAGAGATACTTACGCCCCTCCAAACATTTGAGAAGCGCGCGTCGTCAGCGTCACGACGCTGAAGTCCCTCGGTATTTAACAGCGCATCGGCAACCACGCGGTGCATACGATTCTTGTTCGTGACGTGTCCCTTGCACCCTCACTCACATTTTCAAAAATTTCGTAAACTTTCTGGATCACAGTGTATACTCTCCTGTGAATTTTTTGCGGTATCAAAAAGTGTCCGAAATTTGCATGTCGGTAATTCCCCGATTCCGAATCCCGCATTCTCTAAAATCAGGTATTCGTTTATTTTTAAATAATTTTAACGTTGTAATTGCGGCCTCGTCACGCTAACGCAAATCCCGCCTCCCGGAGCCGTCCCTGCCCACGGAGCGCTCCGCCATTGGTTCTCCACGACACCACGTGACCGGCCATCATCCTCCTCAATGAGAAAGAAACAAAAACAACCGTCACTAACAGTAACTGTGAACACACACGTAACAATCGTTTCCTATTTCCAGCTGGCTCCGCTTGAATTTCGCGGGTTTTGTGACTAGTGAGTGGACCTAGTGATTGTGATGGTTCCTAGTGACTCCGGTCAATGAGAGTCAAACATCCGCTCCGGATGCCGACGGGACACTTAGACGACGACGACTTCGTGGTGGTCAAGACGAGGTCCAACAGTCCCGAGGCCGGAGGCGGCGGCTTCTGGCTGGCGGCGGCGTCGGGAGCGCCGCATCCTGCGGCTTTGCCCATCGAGGGATGCAATGAAACCGGCTTTATTAACAGCCAACCATCGATGGCTGAGTTCATGACAGCCCTGCCGCATCTTTCCGGAGATATGACCCATGGGGCGTCCATCAGTCCACAGAACACGCCGCCGGCAGGATACCCCATGGATGTACCACACGGGATGGGATCCCCAGGAGTCAACGTACCGGAATATCCCTGGATGAAGGAGAAGAAAACCACGAGAAAGAGTAGCCAGCAAGGTAATTTTTAATTAAAAAATTACCGTCGGAGTCAATCCTTCAAGAATAAGACTCACCATTAGCCTTACTTTAATATTCTTTATTTAAACTTTCAACCAGCAAATATTTAATATTTTTTGGTGAACGTGTTTAAAAAATTATGCTTTATTGTTAATGGGCACAAAAACCATTCGTGATGTTCCCTTACTTGTACCGTGTATCATATTACAGAAAGACATTAAAATATTATTGCCTTTAAGCATGCAATGCTACTGTAGGCGTTGACATTTCTGCACGCACTTCTTCTTTTACTTGCTTTTTCAGATATAATTTTTTTAATAGACTACGTACGACTTCCTTCATATATAATTTACTTCAAGTCGAAGCTAAATTATAAATCATTATTGGATTTTTCATATGAGACAAGCGATGACTGGAATAAATAAGGGTACCTACTCCAAGTAATTATAGCGGCTATACAAGTAAAATTAATTAAATAAAAATGAAAAAAAAATTGTTAATTAATTATGATGTATTGACGACAAACCAATCTTTATTATTTTAGAGAGAAAGTGGATCGTTGAATAGAAACAGATTACATGTAAAAAAGAAATATCAATCAATGCAAACTTCTGAAAATACTCTGTCATATCTTATTTAAAAATAATAAACTCTGAAACCATATTACGTCAATGACATACACAAAGTAGAAATGTTTTTTATAAATGTACTAGTATTATGAAAATGTTTTAAAGATCTTTGCTTAAGAGTATCAAGTCAATGTTAAAAAAAAAACAAAGTGAACTTAAACACCTTTAAAGGACCAAAGAATATTCTAATCTTGTTTTAAACATACAGGGTTCGCCAGAACTCGCACCCCATAGAAAAATGCCATATAAGGTAAGAACCAGGAACATGGAAAAAATCTTTAAAAAATATTATCTATAAAAAATTTGAAGTTATGAGAGTTCAAATTTTGCACTTTGACTCTATTTATTTCTGTTGGAAAAATAATTTTCCACGTTTTTTTGCTGCAAGCTGTTTATTAGAAGAGGTAAGAAGGAAGCTGTATCCTAAATTGCAACTTTGTTTAATGTTATTTATGGCTTTTATTCGCAAAATTTTTGTATCTTTATTAAATAATTGTAAAAAAATCATATACAATATTATCAGTATCATTAAACAGACATAAAAAAATCTCAAATGTCAAAAAATAAGTGTCAAAATTTTTTCACAGATAGAATTTTTTAAACATTTTTTTCATGTTCCTGATATCCTATCTTATTTAATTTTTCTCTGGGGCGCGAGTTCTGGCGCACTCTGCATATTTATGTACATATGGATGTATGTACAGGGTGTTTCACACAACTTTACGAAGCTTGCGCCTAATGTTCGCACCCAAATATACAAAAGTCACAAAACACTGGATACAAAAAATACACTTCTAACTATTTAACTTTTGGAAACCTATCACAGTAGTTGTCAAACTAATCACTGTTTCATTAATAGACATAAACTGTAGGTTTTCAGAAACAATTATCATTTGTTCTATCAAGAGACGGCATGATTATGACTCTAGTTTATCTATCTTAATCACTAACGAACTAAAAACGTTGTAATTTAAGGGTGAACAAACTAAAGAAGATTATTCAATTTTCAAAATGTGAAAATCAAGTTCGTATCGGAATATGTATTATTGATTGCATCTTACAGGCGCAGGCCTCGTAAAATTACGTGAAACACCCTGTATATGTATACAATTACAAGAGTCCATAGCGGGTGTTTCTTTTTAATTTGGCGTCAAAACTATCCATGAAAGTTAGATTGTGAACAAACCATCTTATTGAAAGTTATTAATCTGATATTTGACATCTCGTCGGGCGTATTAAAAATTGTGGTTCGTTCCCAACAAACTCATATTACCATGGCTATGACGCCAAATTTAAATATATACCCGTTTTATGCAAAGAAGAAAACAACACGTCAGAAAATTGAAGAAATTTTAGTATAATACCACATAAAAAAGTGTACTTTTTGACTAGTTCTTTTTATACATTAACACGTTTTCCATCTTTTAAAAATAATTTGTACATATTATGTATTTAAGAATTTATTTAACCGTGTTTCTAAATTTTGTTATTTTTAATTTATCAAATTAATCAATTTAGTTTAAAAAAAGTTTTACAAGTAGTTTATAAATAAAAGTAATTATTTCTACGCATTACACCACATATATTGCTATGTTCTAAAACAATAATAATTTTCTCAATATTTGCTTTGACTGGACATAAATTTATTTTTTCAAACATTATACTTACTTGTAATTTTATACTGGTTCTATGGTTCATTTAAGCTTACCTCTTATGTTGTCATTAAAAACAATACGTGAATAAGACCGTATTTTGTAAGTAGGAACAGTTGCGGAATTAAAATTTCGGGCAGTATAGTCATTTTCATAATGTAAACTCTAAAACAACCTTTCCATTAGTAACCACTTTTTTTACTCTTGTCATGTTTTTGTCATTTTGACACTAAGTTCAATTAATAAATTTCCTAAGACAATTGATTAACAATTTTAACAACAAAAAAAGTAAATGTCAGTCATGATGACTGTGATAGAAAAGTACTGCCCGAAATTTTAATTCCGCAACTATACATAAAATACACTTACCATAACATTTTGTCAATTTTCACATTATTTTAACAAACTTTATATCAATTTCTAAATTTAGTAAAATTTCTGATCCAATATTAGGTAGTGTTAGGAAAAAAATTGAAGACAACACAACTTCTATATTTAAAAATCACAGTCTGTTAAATTCCCACTCTATAATGGTTGCTCGAATTTAAAGTACAACCTCAATTTTTAAACTCAATAAAACTTTTGTTGCCTTAATAGTTATAAGTACATTGTGTGTTCTGTAATTATTTATTTTAATAGCTTCATTAAAAAATAATTAAAGAATTTATTGTTCAAGATTTTTTGATTTGAAAACAAGTTTTTGGTGTACATATTGTTTTTTATAATGTAAAAGATTCTACACGTATGACTTGTAAATATTCCAGTTATATTAAATTAAACAACTGTAACTTCAACAAATGTCTAACTATAATATACTACTCTTAAATATAATTTATCAAATATATGCCATCATAATTTCTTAAAAATAAAATAAACATGTGTAGATAAAAAATTGTACAAGATGTTTATAAAATAACGTATCTACAGGTGTGTTAGAACTCGCGACCCAGAGAAAAATTTCAACTACGATAAGATACCAGAAACATGAAAAAAATGTTTAAAAAATTCTATCTGTCGAATTTTGACACTTATTTTTTAACATTTAACATTTTTTTATGTCTATTTAATGACACTGATAACCTTGTATATATTTTTTTTTATAATTATCTAGTAAAGGTACAAAAATTTTGCTAATAAAAGTCACAAATAACATTAAATATACAGTTACAATTTAGAATACAGCTTTCGTGTTTCCTCATCTAATAGCCTATAGTAAAAAAAGTTGGAAAATTATTTTTCTAACAGAAATAAATGAAATCAAAGTGCAAAATTTAAACTCTCGAAATTTTTATAAATAGAATTTTTTTAACATTTTTTTTTCCATGTTTCTTGGCATTTTTCTCTGTGGCGCGAGTTCTGGTGCAGCCTGTGTATCAAGCATATGAACGTATGTCTTAAATGGTAACATCAATAAATATGTCAGTTGTCTGTCAAATTTACCAATTTTTAAACACATTAAATATTGATTAAAACCAATTTTTTTACTACAAACTAAAAAATCAGTAGTTGACAACAATATTTTCGTACGCATCATTACAATGTTACCCACTGTCTCTGGTATACCTATAGTGAATGTTTTGACATTTCATTAAACATATTCTAAAAATATTTTTTTATAAAAACTTTTAATATGATCATTTAGGACTGTTTAAGTTGGCAACAAATTTAAAAGTATTTTTGTTAATAATTTGTAACACTGCAACCGAGTACCGTATTGCTTGACAAATACTTGACGTACAGCCCCTCAAGATTATTAAATTGAAGTATACTCCAGTGATATACTTTAAAAATTAAAGTCACGATTGCCAACAGGTTCATTCGTTCTTGATCATCTTGTACTATACATATAATATCCGATAAATCATTACGTCATTTTTAATACATGAAAATTATGAAATATGCTATATTTCATACTGTCTCGTAAATTAAGCTTTCCGGCCCCATCGTGAGTTCGGCAAGTGAGCTATTATCAGAGCCAGTAAACCTTCCATTCGTACTGTAATATTTAACTTACCAGATGTATAACGTTACTATTAGGAAAGTCCACTAAATTATTAAATGTGTAAACAATTGTATGTAATTATAAGTTGCGAATTTGAGGCTGTGCATAAGAGTGGCCAGAAGCAGAATAAAATAAAAGATTATTATTATTATTATTATTAGGCTTCTACAATATTAGGAGTATGTATTTTGTAATTTTTTACTAGTTTTTATTTTTATAATTATGTAATATTTTTTTTTATTTTTATGATTTTAGGAAATCTAAAAAATTAAAAATTAATTGAATTAAATCCAAATTGAAAGTTTTAATGTTTGCTCAGTAATCATTTGTTTTGTGATAGGTAGTAAATTACAAATGTTTGTAATTGTTAATTTGTTTTAATTTTTTATTAACCCTCTTAGGTAGAATTATTTTTCTTATTTAGTTAATTAGAATTTTTCGTACATTTTAGTGTGTGGTATCTGATCGAAACTCTTAAAAAATGCCTTGTCTAGGTTAGTTACGTATTTAATCGTTGTAATCCTTCTTGTTAACAAATAAGGCGTCTATCGAGTCAATTGGCGTGCATTAAGTTGGTGGTTTAGTTGTTGTCGGAAGATGAAGTGTCCAAAGGGGCAGTGGTTGGCCGGAATGATCTGTAAATGGAGTGTCGGATGTCGAGCCGAGCTATATTTCATGCTGCCGTCGGCGTCGGGACGGCATCGCCACTGTTCACGTTGCTCCCTGCTGAAACGAGCCGTTTGACTCCCGCTGGGCCTCCGCAGGTCCCGATCCGATGTTTAGCGCTCTGTTATGTATTGCAAGGGTGCCACACGACATCAATGAACCTGTGGATTCACATTTGTTGAGCTTATTAAATCGACCAGTTATCATTTAGCAAAGAGCGATTGTGTTAGACAATGTTAATTGAATGATATTACCACCCGCGACGTTTGAATGATTAACGTTCACGACCGACGTGACGGTAATGCTTTACAACACCGACTGAACCAACACTCAGATTTTTTCAGAGTTTCAGCTTCCAAAAATTACAATTTTATAAAGTTATTTAATATTACAAACTTATGGACCTACTAATGAATTTATTCACTACATTAATTTTCAGTTGATCGTATGTATTTAAATTTGTTGCCCACTACATGAAATAGTCATTTTTGCCAACAATACTTCCGATTAATGTCTTTGTATTAATGATTAACAAATAAAAAAACAATATTAAAATAAACTTTAACATTTTATTATCCTTTCGAAAAACCAATCTTAATTTTTAACAAATAATGCATCAAGATGTTTCATGTGTGACTCTCTCAAAAAGTTATTGTTATTACACATAGTTCTTAATTTAAAAGTTACATATTTTAAAAATACATTGCATCAGAATAATCATTTATTATAGTTAAAATGTAATTTTCACATACATAATTTACGAATGCTTGCTCTTAAAACATTTAAAAATTAAAGATTTAAACTTAAATGTTTTCTAAAACCTTAAGCTACATACTTGATTATTACCTACTTATTACACCCATTTTATGAGTGAAAAAAAATAAATTGAAGGGCTTATTGTAAAAACGTGATAAGACACATAATCAAATTATTGAGAAATAGGACTTCGAAGTTTCAGAAAAATCTATAAAATTTATATTTTGACATTATAATTGATAGGTTTTTTGATAAGTACAGTAACTCAGACAGTAACCTCCACAAATCTTTTGGAAAAGACCCAAACTCCTGACTTGTAATAGTTTTGATGATTACCATGTAGCTTGTCACGTTTTTACAATAACCCTTTCAATTAATAAGTGTGATCTATTGATCTACGAGTATATCACAATCATATAAGGTATATGTATACCTATATTTTTTACACTTTTAGAAACACATTTTTAACTCTTTGCTAAAAAAGAACTTGCATTGTAAATACCTAATGGTAATAAATAGAAAATACCAAATACCTAATACCTCTTAATACATTTCAATTTTAAGGCAGACTACTAATTTTTTATACATAGATAAAATAACATGATTTGTATAATTTGTAGTTAGATTCATCTTGATTTTACAAAAAATATTTTTTTAAAACAATGTAGCATTTAAAAAATATTAAAATGTTTGTAAGTAGCTACTTATTTTGTAGTTACTTAGACAACTGGAGTTTCATTGACAGTTTAAAAATCGAGGTTGTAGTTTAAATTTGAGCGACCGAAGGAGGCGAGAATTTAATAGGCGAAATTTTTAAACTATAAAACTTGTGTACCTAGTCTTCAACACTAATATTGAATCAGAAAATTTACTAAATTTAGAAATTATTATGAAGAAGTATGTGCTTTTTGAAGTATGTACTTTTTTTCAAGAACCAAAAAAGAAAAAAAATGGAACAACACAAACAGAAATTAAAAAGTAATAGTGCAAAATTTATTTAAAAAAGAGGTCTAGTTTTCATTCTATACTTAGGTAAAAGAAAATAATCTGACAATAGCTGACAATATAGCTGACAATATTAAAATACCAGAAAAACACACTATCGAATATCAAAATCAAAACAAAATTGTTAGGAAATAAAATACAGCATAACATTTTTTTCTCTACTAACTTTAAAAGAGATCATTATACTCGTAATATATCGTGTTTAATGCTTGAGAAATTGATTTTCTCTACATTAGCCAATAATAGATTTTCCTCTCCTACAAGCAGATAATAAAAACAATTGACAATGTTGGCATGATTAATACAAACGATCAAGGTTGGTATGTGTTGATTTGATATTAAGTTGTTACTTTTTATACATTACACAAGTCAACATAAATTTTGTACTTGACATAAGGGTATGCAGTTACATAAGTTTATCGACACTCGTCCGAAAAAAATTATATTTATAAAAAGTTTGCTTTTGTAATCAAAAGCACATTATTTTAATATTTACGAAAATCTATTATTTTAATCATCTAACTGATGAAATTATTCAAGTAGGTTATATTAGTAAGTATACAAAATAATAAAAAAAAGTTTAGAAGTAAACTTAGTTTCTTTTCTGGTCATGTCCATAACTACTTTATTTAACTAAACACCAGATCTCATAACATTTTTATTATACGTATTGGTTTTGACAACGATATTCGAAACCTCTCGATAAAAACATTCTTCTTGCGAGAATGTTATATTTAATTTTTTAAATAAGCATGTAATATATTTTTTAATAATTTCTGCAACTCAAATCCTTAAGCCTTTATCATGTTTTCAACTAATTTTCGATTATATTTTTCTCTAAAAAACAAAAACAACTACTTAGAAATTATACCTACAGCTTTTGTCACTATTAAGCAATTTTAGAAATTTGTTATTGTCAAAAAATTTTAAACTGTAAACCAACAAAGGTTTCAAAAGCATCTTTTAAAAAAAATGTAAATATTTTTCCTTCATTTTGGTGCCTGATAAATAAAAGAATCATAAGATAAACCCAGGCACAAGCAAAAAGATTTTTTGTATGGATGTCTACTATAAGTAACATAGTTATACAGGGTGTTTCACGCAACTTTATGAAGCTTGCGCCTAATATAGGTACGCACCTAAATATACAAAAGTCACAAAACAAAAAATTCACATCTAATTATTTAATTTTTGGAAACCCATGGCAGTAGTCGGCAAACTAATCATTGTTTCATTAATAGTCATAAACTGCAGTTTTTCATAAACAATTATCATTTGTTCTATGAAGAGACGGCATAAATATGATTCTGTTCTGGTTTTGCAATCTTAATCACTAACTAACTAAAAACGTTGTAATTTTTAAAAGGGTGAACAAACTAGAGAAGAACATCCAATTTTTCAAAATTTGTTAACGACTTTGTATAGAAAATGTACCTATTACTGATTGCATCTTACAGGCGCAAACCTCGTAAAATTATGTGAAACACCCTGTATTAGGTTCAAAATGTATAACTGTAAAACTACAATTTTTTGAAAAAATTGCGGAATGTTTCTGGTGTCTAGAGCACACTCCAGCAAGATTACACTTATGAAAAAACTGATGAAAAAATAATATATATATAAACTACGAGAAAAAAAACAATTTTACAACTTGGCTTTCTTTATTACTTTTGACACTTTCAAGTAGTTATAATTAATCGTATAATTATTTTTATAGCTTAGCTATAAAAATTGTCTTTTCTTTCTTGGTTTATATATAATTAGTACCTATTAAAACAACTAGAAGAAAACAAAATCAGAATAAACTATAAAAAACACATAAAATATAAAATAAATACAGGTTTAAAATTATGACTATCAAAATTCTTAAAAAACAATACTTTTAGACAAATGCTAAAAAGTTATTGTTGGTAACTCATTGTTATTTTATTGCTCACAAACTCTTTTTATAAGAGATAAAGAGTTTATTCTTCAAATCAAAATACACATAAACATGTATTTTGCAGTTTTTTCGCAGTTTTTTCAAACATACATGACTATACATTTTATTTTTAATGTGATTATAAAAAATGTTTAGTAGAAATAAAAGATAATAATTTTGTTTTTAAAACTTTTTGATATATCGTGATATTCGTCGGTGATGGAGCGTAACTAATGAGCTTTTTGTCTTGTTGTGCTTATATCTTGGTGAGAAAAACCATATTTCTATAATTTGTGAACATATGCCGCTATTTTAAAACATCGTGGAAGGGCAGGTCAATGATGTCGATATGATGACGCGTCACCTTGCGGCTACAGATTGATTTATGACGGGCTTTGGATTAATTAACGGCATCGAGGGACACATCCCGCATCAACCCACAGCACTCCCAAACATCCCAACCACTGTCGCAGAACGCTCATAATTGTTTCTTGCACGGTACGATTTAATCATCAATCATTAAGTGTATCCTCCGTGTCTCTCACACGAAAAATATCTTTTTTTAGAGATGGTTAATACTTTTTATTAAAATAATAGAAAAACACAGAATTTTATTAATTAAATTTCAACTTTGATCAGGCTTTGAGTCTAATCACGCTTTCAACTCGCACCCGTCGCATACATTTCTCGGGAAATCTGTTTCCGATGCTGTAATATCAACGCTAGAACAAGACGGAGCCTCGCAAGGATTATACGTGCAAGGTAATGAAGAAGGATAGGCCGAGATATGGGTACAACGACAGCCAATGAGTAGTTGGAGCAGGGATTACCGAGGAGTTATCTCTAATTTGAGACGGATTTAGTGTCCTGGGAATCCTTTAAATTGGATCCTGCTCCCGTGTGCACGCGGCCTCTTTACCGCACTCGACAGCTACATTTTTGCCACGATACGAATTTAAATCCTTTGCGAGAGTTTTATCTGTATTTAGTGCGATTTACTACCGATGCTTAAACTGTCATCACTGCAACTATCGATAAAAAGGATTGAAATGAATAAATTAAAGAAGATTTCCTGTCAGTAATTATGTGGATGTGCTCGCAACAAACTTATTAAAATGTGCACACCGGAATAAATTGGTACTTCCAGTTTTACGAGAAGCTACTAAGTAGAAAGATACAAGAATGTATTATTAGAAGAATTTTTTAGAAATTCAGATTAAGGTTAAACGAATTTAACGTTTAAAACAACGAATGCATATTCATTGTTATTAGCTAAAGCACGGTTTTATCATATCTGATCAAAAATTAAAAATAACACTTGCTTAATCTAATTATGAGCTAATAAGTTCCAATCACTAAAATAAATATGAAGTAAAATTGATTTTTAAATCTATCACTAATAATAACTACATATTTTACCATTGATTTAAGCTAATTGTTTTTAATCGAACAGAAATTAATAATCAGTGTTAATGGCATACTTTATGCACAAGATTTTTTACATTTTTTTTATTAATTTAATGAATTATGTTACAAGTCAGTTTAAAAACATAGTATAAATAGGTACAGACATTTCATTTTTAATCTATTACAAAGAGAAGGTTGCTCAAATTTTTATACTAATATTTTATGTTTATTAAACAAATATAAATGTTGCTCCAGTATTGATACGTATATTTCACAAATTTCATAAGTAATTCTTATTGTTTTTTTTTAATACATACATATTAGCCTGCTGTCAGTATTTTATAATTAGATAATTCTTTGAAAAATGGAATGTCTAGTCCACCTCCAAATACCTACCTCCCATAATTAGTTGTTTAGTTGAAAAATCAACTTAGTAACCTTGAAGAATCAAGAGCTTTCAAGGTTATTTTTCAAACCTTGACGTCGCTGGTATCAAAGAATTTATCAAACCTTGAATTGAAATATCAAATTAGGCATAACCGAAATTATCAATTCAACTTTCTAGAATCATCATGTTTGATAATTTATCATAATTACATAAAGATAAGCCTAATAGTTCCAGTTCACTCTTCTGAAATTTATCAAACCTATTGTTTGGCTTTGTTTCAGGTCAAAATAAATCAAATTCTAGGAAATGTTAGGCAATGCTGACGTAAGAGCAATTTGAAAACAAGAAAACATTTGAGTATAAGTGAAATATTGTGTATGAGCGTTAAAGACTTTCACATTTTCAAATGTCCAACGTTTCACATTGAAGCTCGCAATTAACAATTTCTTCGGTGTATTTTTCAAAGTTTTGTCGGAAAGATAAGCCCATCAGAGATTGGAAAGGTGAGAGTTCGAGTAGAGACGTGAGGTCTGGTCACTTTGGGGAGCCCTCGGATCAATTCATTATACCCGAGAGGGTCCGAATTTGCACCGTCATCTTTGAGCTATCCTTCCAACACCCTGCACCGATTACTTGCTGAAAAATGACGCAGATTTTATTTATGCTTTTTTCCGTCGATCAGATTTATGGATGGGAAATTTTTACAGGTTTATGACTTTTGTCAAAGAATTTCTATTGAAAATTATTTGTAAAGAATTCTAATTGAAATCACAGGATGGGGCTTGTTTAATTTGACACGGAATTACGAAGTGCTACTTTGACAAACTCGTGCCGCTTCAAATACTATCAAAAATCGGTATAAGATAAATACAAAATAGTGAATAACATGTTTGTTGTTTTTAACTTTCTTGACCGTTAGAAATGACTAAAAGAATGTCATTCTTTTGACTAACTGTTAACTTACAAACAGTACTTTCTGCATGCGACAAATAATTTTAGAAAAAGTACAATGGAAGTCTCTGTTTCCGCTATCAAAGAGAAATTTAGGAAGCAGTTATGTGAAAAAACTTAATCAGATGAAAAATCTGTTGTAAGCACGATCATCTTGAGTGTCTATTATTTTCTTTTATTTAAGTTTTTTTTTAACATTAAACGTGAAATCATATAGATATGGAAAGAAAGACTATTTGTAAAATTCGAAATATCTGAAGAGTAATTTTCAGTTAATTTAAACTAAAAAATATTTTTAAATAATGTAGTAAACATAGAAACAATGCTAAGCACTAACTGCAGATAATTGTAACAACAATAAATTCAATTGTCAACAACATAAACTTTAATTTTCATTGTTTGATCATTTACTTTATTTTCTGAGCCAAAGCTTCGGTCAGATGATATTCTCATTAAAATGGACATTTTTTAAACTTTGAAGAAAGCCCTATGTTCAATTTGAAAAAATACAGATAAATCCATGGCTCATTCAGTGATAGTCTCAATACCGTACCTACAATTTACGAGCAATGAAATAAAAAATTGGTATGGTGTTCGGACTTTTTTAAAGCAAATTTAATTTTCTACAACCTTGTTTTTTAATTTAAAAAATTTTAATCGTATGTGCAACGTTTTTAAAAAAAAAATTAAAAACAAGAAGCAAAACAAAATTTTTGTTTTCAATTTTTAAAATTATTGTTGTCAGAAAATTTTTGCTGTAACTTCATTAAAATTTATGCTATAACTTTGATATAACAAAATACTATGAAATATTTAATGTTTTATCTGTCTGTCATTTTTCTGTTTGTCTTTATGATCCCCATTTAAATAACACAATTTTTTATTTCGTTGCTCTTAAATTGTATAGACACGCTACTGAGACTATCATTGGATGACACCAATACATTGATCTGTGCTTTTTTAAACTAAACATAAAGCCTTAAAAAATGTCGCTGTATATTTATTCAAATACATGTTGTTGTAAGAATAGAATATTTTATTTTATAACAGTAACGTGTTATTGCTTTTTACATAATTTTTTTGTAGCTTGTAATGTTTGTACAATTCATGTATGTACAAGGTAAAATAGTAAACTATATAATACTGTATATTAGGTACACTTGGTTGCAAAAAAATCTAAAAATGCCAAAGCATGTCAAATGTCAGATATTTAAATTTATCCATCGTTTGAACATCGCTTAATTCTAAAAGGTTAAGTTAGAACTGACAGTTAATCTGTAACACTCACTAGTCATTGCATTTTCACGTAAGTACTCAACTAATTGATTATCTTGATTTGCATTTGATGCTCTCGACATTTAGTGCGGCATTGCAAAAAAATAAATAAAAAAATATTTTAATGCGACAGATGACAAATTGACAGCTAAATTGACAAGAGCAAAACCTGTTTCAATATAAAGAAAATTCAATTTTCCGTTTTTATTGCAACCAACTGTACCTATTTTGAATTGGATTAATATTTTTAAATCTTGTCTTAAAAGATCCTTAAGCAGGTTGGTCAAATCGAAGTTGTATTTAAGACAGTTTTTATTAAAATAAAACAAGTATTTCGAAAATGTTGTATTATAATATTTATTTTTATTTACACATATACAAACTCGTTATAAAAACCATCACAATATAAGAAAATTTTGAGTCTATATCTTTTAACTAGGGGAAGGTGGGGCAGGTAGTTACATTTTTAACAACTTTTTTTTTTCTTCCAATCTGTTTCATCAGAAAAAAATCTACATGTATAGGCTTAAACTATATACATTTAACTTAAAGTATAAAATTATTATATACTTTTAATAATAAACATTTTTTTTATATTTTTTTTAATTCAATAATGCAGATTGTATCAATGTGCCCTGCAATGACTCAAGTTGTTACAGTATATGGGGTAAGTTGTTACATACATAAAAATATATAATAAAATAGAACAACAGTCATCAATCCTCATCAACAGATGTACAGTGTTATGCATACGTATTAGTTTTTTCACCATTTTTCTTTTGTCCTTGCTGCTATTTTCACTTAGTTAGCTTTCTTTTAAAGTCCCGTTACTCTTTATTATTTTCTTTCGATTTTCCCTTGCCCTAGCTTCTGCTTCCAAAATGCATTCTTCACAGGAGTGTCAGTTAGAACTGCCGTCTTCTGCAGTTAACTTTTTCCTCACGAGGAGGAGCCTTTGGGAATGGTTTTACTGTAACAACTGCCCTATAGAAAATGTAACAATGTGCCTCCACGTGCATTTGATAGGTTAAGTTTTATTTGATAGAAAGCAGTTAGTGGTATAACAAAAATATTTCACACTTCTTGCCTGTAATAATATGCGTTTAAGAGGATGTAATTAGTTGAATTGGATTACTTACCGTTTTGCTGATAAAACAAAATTTGTAAATTATAGTAAAACAACTTTCAGTGGCGCAAAATATACTAGTGTTAATATCTTTTTTGATAGGTTTGACATCAATACAATATTCTGTTGATAGATGGCTCATGATTTTAAGTTTCTAGTAAAATAATATTGAATATTTAAATGAAACACTACAGGTGGCACAAGCAATGTAAACGTACCCCATGTTAATGCAAAAAAAATACTTGCATTAACACAATATTATAAAATTGATTATAGAATTGCTGTAGGTCGTCCAAACCTGTTTTTGCAATGAAAGTTTTTGTACTGCTTTGTATACAAACAATCATCTGTAATTCTTAACACTCTATTAGAAAAATATGCGGTGAATGTCTATATAATTGTTTAATCCATTCATGTTGTTCCACTGCTCGTCCCGGCAGTACGGAGCAGTGATTTAAAAAAAATCCCATTGTACTTAGCCTGCATCTGTTATCCTGCAAGTCATGCGGTAGCAAGATCAAAGATTTGCCGGTCGCGAGTCATCTTCTTCTCCCTGGACCACCTACTCCTTTCGTCTAACAAGAAAACCGTTCGAATCCTCCTCATCGCAAAAACAACACGGAAAATGTCGAGATTCATATTCCCAACAAACTGTCCAACTGTAACTCACCTTCCAGCGCACATAAAAATGACATTCCAGTTTCTTAACGGAACACTGCGTTGAAATTATTGCCGTTCCCATAATCACCACAAGTCATTAAGTTCCCACTGTTTATTCATAATTCCTTAGAAGAATCGTTATAAAAACGATTTTCTCCGCTGTGCCTGGGGTCGCATTTGCGTATTTGCCCCTCTTCGTTATACTCCCGACCGGCAAAGTGCAAGTCCTGTTCGCCCAACATGTAAAGAATTAACGTGATGGGTAATTAACTGCAATATTTTTAAAACGGAAAATGTCAGAACGCCAATAAAAAGGCACGGCACATCAACCAAAGAAAAACTTCTTCGCACCAATCGAAGATTTGCAACAAGAAAGGTTACAACAAACAGACATCAGCAATAAACCTTCTATGGTTGGATTTCCTATACGCCTTTGTGGAGCTTCTTGCTGTTTTCGTTTTATCTCATTTCTTTGATTTCTTATCGCCGGTTTTCTTGTCTTGTCACTCGCGACAACTGTCTAGGGGCAAAAAGTGCGTTCGCGAAGAGTCATTATCGTGAAAATTGCGTCGAAAGTGGAGAATTTGAATCTCTTACATGCTCGTTGTTAAGAAATGATTAATAGTAAAATTGAATGCAATTTGCTTATAGCTAACGTTGCTATCTCGGCACAATCGGAGCATGGCGATGTGATGAACATAGATGTTTTAGTAGGAGATGATAGTATTATTAATAGTGGTGTCTGGTTGTGGGTGATGTGCAAGTCATTCTACGTCACTTGGCTCCCGTTGTTTTCCTGATCGATACCGCTAACATTTTCGTGTCATCGTCGTCGACTCATCTTCCAGATTTCCTCCAAAGAATCAAATAGAATTCGGGAATTGTCTATTGCTGAAATGTAGCAAGTTTTCTTTTAATTGAAAGTAAATTCTTTCATGCTTGTTGAGTACGCTGTCCGAATGACTGATGGATGGGCTGCGGACGCGGTTACAATGCCTTACATGGCCTTTGTGTCTACGTTTGTGTTAGATCAATGAGTGAGACTGCCGCTGTTACGCTCTGTGACTGATACTTCTTTAATCATTGATTATCCACAACACGAAACCACTCTGGCTTTATTTATACCTTCGCAAAAACAAACAATACTAGACAACACTAACGCCATCTTCACGTATCCACAACTGGATATGTAATCTACATTTGACCTAAATTTTTCATTTTTAAATAGATTAAAAGCTTAAAAATCGAAAGCTCCAGGTCAAAGTGGTCGCACTGTTAATGGATTGTTCTTCGTGAGCTGTCAAAGAGTATCGATCTTCCTGGCGACGAGTTAATTAGATCGAAAGCAAAGTTATGAAGGGCGCGATTCCGTTCTGTATGAAGGAAGAATTTAGTTAAATATTATCGTGGCCGGAGTGGGACCTGCCGGAGATTTATGCGGGGGTTGGGGCAACTGCAGCGATATTTAACTTGGTGGTGGTTCGTTGCGGCGGATTTTAATCTACATGCACAAGGTTTTTACCCTCGTTCTCCCTCGCGGAACTCGAGCAAAGACTCAACGATAAAAACATCTTGTAGCGCAAGATTTACTTCTTCAGCCACATATTCAAATTATCAAGAAATTTGTTTTTCTTATTTTTACAAGTTTAATGTTTGAAAAGTTTTAATGCTCTGATAATTTGGACGTTGGGGTTGGTTATTTATGGGCGCGATCAATTCACATGTTATGAGGCTTGAATGGGATTTATTCCGACTATTTATCTTGGATGCAGAAGTGAAGGTGCGTCCTTTTCAACTCCCAATACAAGAAAACGAGCGATTTATCATAGGTAAATTTTTAATTGTTTTGTTTCTAATGGAGTTAAGATACAAAGTGCTGATTTATGTCTGGGTCTATCGGAGGAGTAAATTAATGTTTTATCGCTAATTGTCCGATTCAATTCACAACTCTCAATTAGTTGTGATATCACAAGTCCTATCTGGTGTAATATATAAGTTAGGGATGAAACAAAAAGGAAATATATCCATTTTGCTTGTTTTTGCTTCCGGTCTCTGGAGCTGTCTACATGAGGCGAGGGTCGTGAGCGGCCAGCGGTCATTCTATTAGCATCTACAATCTAGATGGCCGTTCTTGTGGGGTCCCTTACTTTACACTCTACATTATTATGTGTCTCTTATCTGACCACGCTTTCGTATATAATCCACATTCATCTCAAGTGACCACTCAAATTTGATTAATTTGCACATACATTCATGAATATTCAAACTAAAGAAAAATAAATAATTCACCACGAAACAATCAAATTATTTAATATTTAAATTTGTTGTATTTTAAGTGAAATCGTGGGGAATGTAGATAGTAAAACGATATCTAAATGGCAATTTGGGAGTTGTTAGCAGTGGTTAGTAGAGTGGCGCGAGTGGTTGTGTCGACAGCAGTGCTTTGGCGGGGATTTATGGTACTATAACTCCGGACCCGGAGTTGCTAACGGGCCACAAGCAGCGCGTGCCTGTATCCGGCTGTGACACTCGACAATATGTAAGAGCAGGTGCCAGATTACAGAGATTTCCTTCATATTTGTTTTATGGCACTCGATATATTTATAGCTTTTCCAACACATTTTCACTACAAATCGACCTGTTGAACGCCATAAATATTCATTTAACGCACATTTAACCCATCACAACCTAAACACTCAACATCTAAGACTAATTATTAATTCTGTACTATTTACAACACATCGCGAAAAATGTCTCGTTAGTTCTTTAGTTTCCTACATATTATTAAATTATTACAATAATTTAATTGCTATATTTTTTCACAAGTAGTAAAAATAAAATAAAATTTTATTTTATTTTCAAATAAATAAAACAATAGACATTTATTCAAATTGTAGAAGATTTTTCATCGGATACAAAAATCTGAAAAGGCATTTGAAGTGAATATTTCATTACCTAAGACAAAGGGCTAATACACTTTAAAATACAGTAAAACCTCCCTTAACGGACATCTCTAGATAGCGGACACCTCTTGATAACGGACATTTTTGTAGGAACGTAACTAATACATAGGAATGTAAAATTCTCTCTGCAACGGACACTCTGATTAGCGGATGCGGACAGAGTAATTTTCCCCATTTACATATAAATTTACCTCCTACAACAGACATCAGACCGACAGAGGAGTATACTCTAAAACAAATACTAAAGTCTACTCTAAAGAACGTACGAAGAAAAATACACCGCCGCTGGTGCCGATCTCACGGTTACGACCATGGAATTTGTAAAATGAAATGGAGCTGCCATTTGGTCCTCAAAAATACAACCAGCAGTGTACAGTTAAATGTTTTTGTTGCATTACCACCTACTTACTTCAATAATAAGTAATATAAATGAATGGTTTTAGTCTTATCAGTAAATGTGAACTGTGTTATAAATGAACTTTTATAAGATTTAATGATTACATTAATGAGTTGCACAATACAGAAAAACCCCAAGAAAAACTTGTTGGTTAAAGTAATATAATAAGTACCTAATGGTCTAAACAAAAAAAAATTAATTAATTAATTAATTTTCTTGTAATGCTTTTGATTTCTTAATTTTTGCATTTTTTTATTTTATTTTGTTCTTTTGAATAAAAGGCTTTTTATTTATTTTTTATTAATTTTGCACACCTCTCATTAAAAGACACCTCTTCATAACGAACAAATCAAAATTCCCCATCGGTGTCCGTTGTTGATAGGTTTTACTGTAATAATTTTGAAAAAACTAATTGCAACTCGAAATTTTTACTCAATTCTACATAAAGTAAGTCAACGCTGGAGTAATCCAGCTGCTCGAATTGTCAAAAAATCGTTTTCAAATTATGTTTAAAAATTGACAAAAATTAACAAAATATTGCATGATAAGTCAGATACTACTTATAGAACATAATGTAGTACATTATGTAGGTATTATTATGATGCAAAATCGTAATTCTGGTAAATGTTTATGTTTAGAAATATCAAGATTTAAAAAATGCATTTTGCACGTTTTTGATTCCATAGTTAGGTATTGTACAAGTTGACAAAGTAAGATTTTTTCCTAGTGAAAAATGTTTGACTTAGTTATTTTTTGAAAAGAAAACATTGCTTTGTCTACACGTAATATTTTATCCTTAAACCAGTATTCTAATTGTAGGTAACTATAGTAACTAAAAATTTTAGAAATGTAAAAAAAATGCAAAAAAACAGTGTTTTTACAAAACAGATGTGAAAACAACGTGTACACGTTGAGTGTGTACACACAGAAATACCAAACTCAACTCTAATTTTGCTTGCTTAAGGTCAACGTAGTAACAAGATATTTAGTAACAGTTGAATAAAAAAGTTTTTTTATTTTGGCCTCACAATGGGCATTTTGTGCAACTGAAAACAGCGGCAAAAAATGCAATTTTGGGACACTGATTTTTGGTGACATTTTATGCAATACTTTGGCCATCACTGGTCATAGGCTGTTGTTTTTAAGTAATAAATTGTTGCAGTTCACCGTATTTCACCAAAAGTAATGCAATTTAAGCTATTTTTAAGCAATTTGGATACCGCACACGTCAAAGTGTCAAAAATTTTGACGGTCAAATATAATAATAAATTTAATTTAAAAAGCGCTCAATTGAATAGTATAAAAACGCGTGTTACAACCTCTCATTGTGATACTCGTGCATTTTAACACAATGGGAGTGTTTCTAAAACTCGTTTTTTAATATACTATTTCAAATAATTTATTTGTATTATTATTTTCATTGTACATAAACAGATTATTTAAAAATTATATTTTTAAAGTTAGTATTAACCAAGTCATAAATCTTAATAGAGCTCAGACATTTAAAGTATATAGCAGAATATACACAAAGCGTAATTCAAAGATGTTTAAAAAACAATAATTGAAAATGAAAAACCTATACCTACCTAATGATTTATGAAAATATTGTCAAAATAAATTTTATAAACAAGTAGCGCACTACGGCTAGTAAAAAATTTATTTTGTACGCAACTAAAAATACTAATAACGCTGACTGTTTGATATCTAGAGTAGCCTATTGAAATTTGGCAAGTTATATGATAAGACTGTGGTTGAATGACAATAAAATAGCCTACTCTGGTCTAAAACAAAAATAAATGTATTATAGGTATTTACAATTGAGTGCAAAAAAACGCTAACTGTCAAATTTTTCAGAGATTACATAGTGTGAAAAAAATTGTTCCTAAAATGGTTAGAAAACTATATCAAAAGAAATGTATTGACTGTCTTGTCAATAAAGTGTCATAGTCAGTGTTAAAAACAAAATGGAAAAACATGGAAAAACTTGATAGAAGTTTGGAAGATGCCTGACAATTATGAAATTGTGAATTGTGACAAAGACAACGTCAAAAAACTGGCATCATTTATTAACAGGCCAAATTAGGTACATTATAAAAAAAAACAATTTGCGTTTTTTTGCACTCAAGTGTTGTACCTATACCTAATATTTTGGAATAAATTGGAAAAAAAATAAATAAATGGAATAAATATGACCATTACTAAAGAAGAACATATTTTATGTTTTCCTGTGTACTGATTTGTAATTTGAAAAATTAAAAAAGTTGTGAAAATAACAATTTTTGGAATTCTTTCCACCTATATCTCTGCGGGCTAATGCGTGTAAAATCTCGTGCACGCATCTAAATATTTATGAGTCTGTATCTTTGAAATTGTACACCTGAAGCGACGCAATTATAGCACCATTTGGCATTTCTTTTTCGAAAAATTTGAATAATTAATAAGCATCTTTATCGTTTGGGAAAAAACCTCATCATGACCGCAAGCAATGCTCGTGAAGCTTTAGAATCGTCTGGTACACACAGAGAGCGAGGTAGAGTACGTGATTGACGTATTCCTCATCAGTATTCCGGCGTTGCGATTGGACAGACGCAGCTGTCAATCAAAAAGTTTTGCACGCGCCTCCCCTACCGTTCGCTTTTCGAAAAGCCCCGCAATGTATTGGAATATTTTTATTCCCCGTTTAATACTTCGTATAAAAATTAAATGGAAATGTGTAGGTGCCTCGAAGAGGGTGAAATTTAATTCACATTTTAAGCGATTTTAAAACCGTTTTAAATAACTTCAATTTTGCGTGATCTTGTTTTTCTACTTAATCTTAATTGAATTATGCAAGCGGGAACGATACTCGTGCACTAGGTTACCCTGACACACACACCACAAATAATATCGATTGGGATCGCTGACTTTTATTATCAAATGAAAATGATATTTCGCCACTAGTACACAATTTAGCTTGTTTTCATAACAATTTGCTCACTTCCTCTTCTCTCATCGTTTTGACACTATTTCAACAAGCATCAAGTGTTGAAGAAATAGCCTGACATCTTTAAATACATTATTAGCTCCCAAACTCGCGTCCTCTATTATTTTTACTATCCTCATCAAAAAAGCCAAGGCCGTAATAATTTTTATTATTATATATTGTCAACAATAACTCTATTTGGCGCAGATCTTCTTTGTCATTTTTGTAATTGTTTTTTGCATCTAAATTTCCCACAACCGTACATTTTTAACAATTGGAAGCATCTATTGTTGTTTACAATGCTGCTGTATCATTATTTCAATTACAACAATTTCTATAATAACTGTCCCCAACATTACATGATTTTGAAGTCCATGACAGAGAGGATTTTTGTGATGTCCATTTTTTTGTAGTCAAACACCATGAAATTGATATGATAGCAACTCTTTATATTACAACTATTGTAAAGGATAATGTAATCATAAAGCCGTGATTATTTTGCGTGCAATGGCGACTCTAATGAGTAATGGCGGCTTAAGTAGGTTTTGATCACAGAGAATTTATAAAGAAGAGCGCTACCGTCTAGCTAAGAAATTAAATTTTTAAAATAAAGATTGAAATTAATTATAAATTTGGTTTCTTATTCACTATTCTGATTTATTGTTAGCAAGTGATATCCTGATATTAAATCCCACCTGGTGGCAGATGTTAACAAAGTTTATTTGGAAATAGGAAACATGAAAAGTTTCACAATTGCTAGTTCGACCGAATCATTCCACCCACAAACTATCGTTCCAGATATTAAAGATAATAATAATATTTTTGCAGAAAATGGACTTCCAAGAAGATTAAGGACAGCATATACCAACACCCAGTTGTTAGAATTAGAAAAGGAGTTTCACTTTAATAAATATCTATGTCGTCCTAGAAGAATAGAAATAGCTGCTTCTCTAGACCTTACCGAACGTCAGGTACATCTTGAAAACTCTAGTTGCAAAATGGTAAAATCCTGTTTTAGGTAAAAGTTTGGTTTCAAAACCGGCGCATGAAACACAAACGACAAACCCTCGGCAAACAGGGCGAGGACGGCGACGACAAAGACTCGATCACCAGCGACGGTGGCAAAAACGGTAAACTCTCCGACAAGTTTTTGGACGACGAAATGTCCAAGAAGAGTTGTCAAGGATGCGAAATGCCTTCGGCCGGTCTTTGCGGCTCCCACGACGAAATTCCCGACATCAGTTCAACGAGAGGCAACAACAACAACACCCCAAGTGCAACAAACAACAACACGAATTTCAACAACAATAGTAACGGAGCGAGTAGTGTAGGAAGTTCGAGTCCTTTTGATAAACTCATCGAGGAAGATTCGCGATCGAACGAAGACAGTGGCCTGCATCCATCACCGAGAATAACGAAAAAAGTAAATTCTGTTAGTGTCAAAGTGGAGAATCGCAGGAATTCGCCAAATTCCTGCGAGAAAAAAATCGGATTGAGCAAGATTTCGCCGAAGGAAAGTCAAGAAGCTGTCAATGTGAAAATGTCACCTAAAAGTGCGTCACTACCCACAGGAAATAATATCCATCCTGGGTCAGTCGGGATGGCTTCAAATGTGATGTACCCGCATTTGAACCGATCTTCACCGACGACAGCAACAGCAATAGCATCGGCGACTGTCACTATACAAAATGTTAGTAACACGATTCCACCTTTTGCGTCCAGAGGGTCAATGCATTTTCCCAATCAGTACCAAATGAACCCAGAATATAGAAACGACCGGAAACACACCCAACAACACTACCAAATAAACCAAAACATGTACCCTGGTGAAATGTACAACCCTGAACACACAACAGTAAACGAGAGCCAACCTTATGTTCGGAACACAAGTGTACCAACACAAGGAGTCACAAGAATATCGCGAGGACGTCAGTACAACTACCCCAACCACCAACAACAGTATTACTACAACAAAAACCATCCCAACTCCGAGAATTACATCAATCACCAGAATTACGTTCAGGGTTATCAAAGTGAGCACCCGAATTACAACCATTATGGTTACCACTACACCAGCGATGGTAGTGAAGTGGCTCACTTGCCCAACACCCATATGGGTCACGAATCAAATGCGACTTACTACCAAAATGAAAACATGTTACAGAAAAACCCAGAGTATTCAGGAAAAGTCGGTTATTATGAGAATAACCATTACAATAGTGATCCCAATTACATTTCCCCGGAAGTTTTCCCCAATACGAACAATACAATAATGACCCCACCTGCGAGTGTACAAACAGAGTCTAGTGATAATTACAATTCGTTTCATCAATTCTATTCCAGTGAGTCTTCACAAAATCAAGTTGCACCGACCGGTGAAAATAGTAACAGTTCGTCGGACTTTAATTTTTTGAGTAATTTGGCTAACGATTATACGCCGGAGTATTATCAGATTTGATTCAGTGCAATGGACAGTTCTGTCTTCTGTTAATTTTTACTGTTACTGATGTGATTTTTATTGTTTTTGGTTTTTCGATTCTAGTATTGTTCACGTTAAATGTATACACTTTATAAAAAACGCTTCTAGACAACATTTAGACAATCTAAAAAGTTATGTTTGTTATTGATACAATCAGAAAACAATCATTTTTGTTTCATCGCACGATCCCGCCGGAAGTCTCATTATTAACATAAATGTATGTACTATTTTAGGACAAACCTGTAGGTTGTTGTTGAATGTAAATACTTTGCAATTTAATGTAATACTAATATTGTACAGTTAGAGACACATTGGTACACTTTAGCATTTTAATTCGGAAAATATACGACTGTAGCTTTACGTGTTTTATTTCTACAAACTTAGATAAATAATAAAAAGAAAAACTTTAGGAGTTTAATTTGGAATTGGGTCTCATTGAATTGATGAGAAATATACATAGTGCAAATCATAGAACGGTATATTGGAAATAAGGTGTTTGACATTGATGGATTACCCTAAAAGCTGAGTGAGTCATCCAACCCTGAAGCGTCTCTTTCCCTCCCCGACCACAAGTCAGCTAATCTGAACACAGTTTTTTGCAATCAATTCATATTTAAAATTACAATTAAAATTGTATAAACAATGACAATTATATATAACCTAAGTTAATTATAGAACACGTATGTAACTTGAAAAATAATATTGAAAGCTCGGTTCAAAGCTTGATAAAAGCTTGCAAACGCCTCTGCCATCTATCAGTGAAGTGTTAAACCTTCAGCAATATGGTAGAAAACTTGAATTTGGTTTGTCCAAAACAAATTTCTGTATTTATATAATTTCTGTATAATGTAGGTGGACATTTTATGTACAGATTATTTGCACACTTTAAAATTTTGTTGTTATAAAATAACACAAATCAGTTTTGTGGTACTGGTAACTATTATTTTGTGCAGTCATCAGTACAAAGTAGTTTCCTACATTTTTGATAATTTTACTGGATAATTTTCTTTTCAACAAAAATTAACTTTAGTGTAGACTTCTACACCGGCCTACACTGTTTAAAATACCATCTACAGATGTCTCTTCAAACGAAAAAAATAAGTAAACGTATACGCTCTATTAGTGTGACGTCAGCAAGGTACGTGACTGTACCTTTGAAGCTAAACAAATAAAAGTTTATTTCTTGAATCCTGGACGTGTAGGGAGATTGTTTCTAAGGAAATAGTTGCTATGAAAAATGTGTGTCGTTTCGTAATGGTTTTAACAATTGTAGTCAACATTTCTGTAATTTAATCTGTTCTAACCTCACTTTCTGTGTACGTCAAAAATATGTGTACAGCATTGCCAGAATGTTGCAAACGACAGGAGTGGATAGGTCGTACCAAAACAAAACAAAATAAAAAATATTAACATTCACATAATGTGTATTTGGCTGAGAATATAAATTATTATTTGTTTACAAGTAAATATAAATATCTAGTAAAAAAAATCTAGTATCTATTTGGTACTCTAGTATCACAACTGGCAACACTGTATGTTTAGCTTCAGTACAGTCGCGTCTGTGACGTCACCTCTAATAGCCCTAATGTTTTTGACGTACACAGAAAGTGAGGTTAGAACAGATTAAATTACAGAAATGTTGACTACAATTGTTAAAATCATTACGAAACGACACATATTTTTCATAGCAACTATTTCCTTAGAAACAATCTCCCTACACGTCCAGGATTCAAGAAATAAACTTTTATTTGTTTAGCTTCAAAGGTACAGTCAGGTACCTTGCTGACGTCACACTAATAGCGCGTATTGATCGTTGCCAAATTCTAATAAAAATTAGAAAGTTTGTAAAACTACCTACATAGTTATGAAAACTAGACAAAATTGTGCTCTACTCAAGATTTATATTTATTTATTTATTTATTTACTTGAATTATTAAACCGGTCAAATTTTAAATTAACTGGTTTATAATCCATAATTATTTTCTGATGGCCTCAGTAATCATATTTATTTTAAATATAGTACATATACTTACACTAATATTAATAATAATCACCTTTTTTTGATTTAAAATTAAACTAATCTTAATTCAGTTTTCACTCACTTTGCAATATTGTCAAACGCCTATGCACACACTATACATACAGTATATGTATACATAATTAAGTGTAATTTTTTTACCAAAGCTTCTTAAAGTCAAAACATATCAATACACCTTGGTAACAAAGTGCTGTCTGAAAAACAATAAAGTGTTGCTGGAAGAGAAAAGTTTTCTATTTTGAAATCATTACTGAAAGTTATATTACAGTCAATTATAGACAATATACAATAACGCTTAAAATAAAACACCATAGCAATAAAAAAATTGATTTAGTTATTAAGTAGAAGTACCTGTCTAGAAATATATCATATAAAATTATTATTTTATATTATGTAAATATTATATTATACAGGGTGCGCCAGAACTCGCGCCCCAGAGAAAAATTTCAAGTAAGATAAGATACCAGGAACATGAAAAAAATATTTAAAAAATCCTATCTGTTAAAAACTTTTGACATTTATTTTTTGAAATTTGACATTTTTTTATGTTTATTTAATGGTACTGATGATTTTGTATATGTTTTTTTTTATAATTATTTGGTAAAGGTACAAAAATTTTGACAATAAAAGCCACAAATAGCATTGAACAGAGTTACAATTTAGGATACAGATTCCTTATTTCCTCTTCTAATAGCCAGTAGTAAAAAAACTTGGAAAATTATTTTTCCAAAAGAAATAAATAGAGTAAGAGTGAAAAATTGGCAAAAATGCCACAAAAATTTAACAAAATCTGTGCTTTATATAAACATTTGTTGATCGTACATCTTTTTATAACAAAAATGTTGCAAGTGAAAAAAAAACATAATTGGTAAAATTTGTTAGTCACTTAGAACTTGTTGGTTTATTTTAGTAGTTAATCGACCTTTCATCTCGATATTATTTGTATTTTAAAAAACAAAGTAAGTATTAATCATATTGAATAACTGTCTACATAAAAATAATACTTCTCAACACATAAAATTATCTCAGAATGTCATTAAATAACATCGACAGAAGCTCAAACGGATATGTCGTACTGTTTATTAAAAGTGAAATACATAGTCATTAATATGTATTAGAGCACCGTTTTCAATCTATGAAATTATTTGTTAGTTTATATTCACTATTCAATATAGAAGACTGGAACCAAATAAAAGTCGTTAATGCAAACACAGCAACAAAATAAGACGTATCCGGTGAGACAGATGTCAAATATGGAAATAGAACGGCAGCGACATTTCCATTTTACTGATTGTGCTCATTGAGCATTCGACAAGCCAGTGACTGAGTGGCTGCTTTTCTATTTCGAGAAATATGAAAGATTCTTGCCTGAAATATCGACCTAAAATACAACCCAATTTCTACAAAATTTATCTATTTTCTCCAATATTTTACGCATAGAGTGTTTTTTTAGAACGATTTTTTTTTATATAAAATTAGTTCGTGAGTGCATCTGGAATGCTTTTGAGCTCTTAATCCTGAAAGTTGTATGTTAGACCGTCCGTTGTGTACGCTGTCACATTCTAAGCAGAAAGGTTTTAGCAAACGGTGGCCCCAGCCCGATCCATCATGGCTTGTCAGGGCCGGCTACTCTCGCCACCCCAGCCGCCCCAAAGCTCCTCCAGCCTGTCGTTCAATGCTCACCCCCCATACCAACTTTCTACAATGCCAATTATTCCTAATATTTCATAATGCGACGAAAAAGTTTCACACATTTAAAAAGTTCAGAAAAACAATTTTTTTTTTAGCTTTCAACTAATATTAAGTTATTTATAATCATGATTTTCTTATATAAGTTCAACAAAACTACGTGTTTCTATTAGTTCCTAAGTAGTAAATTTAAGTAAATTTAAATAATAAAAAAAAACTTATTTTAGACTTCATATACCTTCCTAATTATAATAGTTATTTATTGTAAGACCCGTATACAATACAACATTTTATCCACAAGCAGACAATATAAACTAAAACAAAATTTTATTTGACGTTTTAAAGTGATGTTTATCAAATTAATTTTTATTCGGAAGTAAAGAAAACTAATCACGAAACGGTTGCTATTTATTTTTTATAAGACCCATGCGTTTTATTGATATTAGAGACGTCTCATAGTAGTTGTATGTGTTATGACCTAATAATATACTGGCTGTGGGTAAAACAAATTAAAAAAATTGTTATATTTTTAAAATCTTGATATAACAAGCGATAATTAATTTTATAAGTAAAAATAATTTTTATTTAGTTAGAACAATGCTTGAATTTGTCAGAAGAACTCTAGCTCTAACTCTAGTTTTCTTGAATTCGTGATTTTTTAGTAAATAAAAAATGAATCAATTTTAATGCGCAATATTGGTTGCATCCACATTTTGCAAGAGTCGATATTTTATGTAAATGACGCTGTATTTAAAAAAAATATTCTTAAAGAAAGATTACAAAATGCGCTAAATGGTATGAGCTTAATGCTCATAACTGTTTTGCTGACAGATATTTTTAATGACAAATCACAATTAGCATGAAAATACTTGCAGTTATAAAAGACATTTCACACGTAGGGGTTCGGAAAAAATAAAATAGCAATGTTATTCGGTTGATATTTCGTATAAAATAGCCTTTAGATACCTAATAACTTGACTTTGAAATTATCACTAATGTACAGTCCGAACATTGAGAGTTGAGCGGTGTAAAAAATGTAAAGAATTTAAAATGCGTGCCCTTATTTCAATAAAACGCTGCGATAACTATAGTCCACCTCTTACGTAAATTATCCACCGCAACGTTACAGTAGGTGTCACTCAGTAACTCAGATCGTTAATACGCATTATCTTTAAATGAAAATTCCACAAAGATAAATTTAACTTGTTGATAGAAGAAGACGGAGTAAAAAACGAATGTGTTTTCTTGTTTTGTATTACCTAATCTAAATTTTAATCACATTTGACGAGTGACATTTTATCAAAATTATTGTGTCGTTTCGTTCAGTTGTATTTAGTTTTTTAGTTTTTGAGTTTTTGGCGAGCAAATCAGCTACAGCAAAAAACAAATTATTTTCAGTTTTAAAAAATCAAGTAGATATGTCTTGGAAATTTTCAAAAAAGTAAATTATTTATAATGTGTTGCAAATACGACAAAACTTTTATAAGAAAAGTTGTTTAGAATCAATATCTAGGCTCCTATACCAAATTTCAGAATCATCAGCAAACAAAAATTTTTCATTTTAATCCAAGAAGCTTTTTTTTGGGTATTGGAATAGCCACATTGTCATTTTTGTGTCAAATAAGATATATTTTATTGAAGAATTAAAACGGCTTTTTTTACAACACTCAAAATGTGTCACTAGAAGTTACAATAGTAATGTTAGCTTATTTAAAAACAAATAAATGTTATTAGTGGCCAAAAAGTTGATAATTAACAAATTATTTTGCATTTTTATCATTACTTAGTGCTTGAAAAACTCTTGAAAAATTCTTTTAGTTGAAGATGCAACAATTTTTCATGATCAACTGCAAACAAATATCATAGATAATTTTTTACTAAAAATGTATTATAATATTCGGTTACAAATATATATTTTTTAGATAAGAAAAAAACAAGCTTTTTAAAAATGTCATACATCTCTAAGATTCCCATTTAAAAAAATAAAGTTTATCTCATAACGGCTAAACAAATAACTGAAAAAAATTGTTAACCACAATATTAAATTCTATACCTACGTAAAAAAAGTGATTGTGTAATATCTTAATAATATATTAACAAAGATATAAATTCTTTTGGATTTCGCTAAAATGTCAAATTTTGTCTATAAGTCAATATTATTTGAGCCCCAAAACGTATCACTCGTTTTTGGCTTCTTAATTTCGGAGATTCCCTATTTGGACATCCAAAATGCAGCACCCTGTACATGTTTAAAAGCTCTGGCGCTCATATTTTTTACATTAATTAATTATTTAAATTATTAGTAATGATAATAGTTATTAATAAAAAAAATATTTTTTAATTTTTATTATAAAACTTACTTTCTCTTTAAACTTACCTTTCCTTGTACACTATTATTAACTTGGTACCATTACGTTACACTTTTGTAGCTATTGCATGTTTTAAAGTTTGCGCTCTTATACGCCCGCAATCTTTTTGTGCCTGTTTAAGTTGGTATTTTGCCCTTTCGCTTATTTTGCTTTGTACACTTATTTGTTCTTATGCTCTTTCTCTTTCTTGCTATGCTTTGAGTTCTTTTTTGCTCTTATGCTTTCTCTCAATTTTTCCTTATTAGGTATAATATAAAGTATATCATCTTTTATTACTAATTTGAATTGGTTGTTAAATTTCAATTAATAAAAAATTGCTGACTTGAGCGAAGTTCGAACCCCAGACCTACCTTACCTTATGCCGCTACACCACCACGCCGCCAACAGTTTTAATGTTTTAATTCAATGTATTCTTACAGACTTATACAAAAATTTTCAAAAATTTATTCCTTGCATTTTTACAACGTTTTTGTACTTTTCTAAGTCTCTTCAATCTCCAAGAGTACAAACAGATTAATTTTAAAGTTTTAATTTTTTTTTCGATTTTTGTGGAAACTTTAGACGATTTTCGTTTTATTGGTAATAACTTCGTCTTTTTTGTTTAGTACCATTGGAAAACAAATTTAATTTTTTATCATATAAATATAAAAGCAAAAAAAAATAGAAAATTGTCCCAGTTATGCAGAAAATTGCTGATGAAGTCAAAAATATCCGAAATATTAATTCAATTATTTTGCTTCTTTAAAATTTTTGTACCTAGTAAAACTTTAAAAAGTATTTAGAAAACGCTAAGTAGACATTTTCAGTATCTCTTAAATTTATCTGTTATTACAATTTTTTCTGAAAATGTTTTGTCTAAAAATGCTAACGTATAGATGAGCATTTAAAATTTGTCATGTTGCCTAATCAATTAGCAGTGATTCCATCACAGTGCTGTTTGGTGTTGACTAAACGTTATTAATTCAGGCATTATATTATGACTGATTAACCTATCGAGCAGCTAAAAGTGGCGTTGTAGCGGTTTACACTCGGGTTTACACCCCTTTAAACGTATCCATCACCCGAGAGTGTGTTTCTTCGTCGTGCAAATAGTGTTTGAGTGCGGCTTCCGGTCTTAATCTGCATGGAGTGTTGCAATGTCCAGATCACGCTGGGCCTCTTTTGCTCCCGATGGCGTCTCTGTTTGCACGGGGGTTCCCACCAATCCATCACTCGGCCCGTCACTACCCATTAGCACGCTCGCATACTCGCCAAGATCTATTCCATACCGACACACGACGAGTTCTACATCCAGACGAACTATATTGAAACGGGCTTTGTTCAAAGACAAAAACCCACAGATTCTTTGCAAAATGCAAACCTGAGAAAGCATAAAGCCAAGAAATTGCCAAAGAATTTATTTAACACTTTAAATTCAGCTAATGCGGAATTGCTTTATTCGGTTGCAATTTCAACATTCTGGGTTTGTAAAAACCCCGATTCGACATAAAAGAGGTGTCAAGCTGTCTTTACCCTTCTGTTTTACTTAGACAACATAAGTTCCCGGTCACGTCCGAGTTGTCGGTTGTCTTTAGATTTGATTAATAGCGCTGTTAATAACACTCGCTTTTCAAATTATTTGATGCGGGAGAGATAACCGAACCACATATCTCTATCAAGGGAATTATCGAAATTATCATCTAATTTAGTCACTACAATAAGAAGAAACCGGAGTGTTAAAATGCCGAATGGTTTAAAGTATGTGGAGAATTTTAAAAGTTCCTTCTTTTGTAATCAAAGGTTAATCAAAAAATGTCCAACCTGTGTTGGATTTATGTGCTTTGTAAAAGCCATAATAAAATATTACAATGTTAAAAATGCATTTTTGATTCATGGAGAATAATACCACGCTAATTTAATGTCGTGTGCGTTAAAGTTATTTCAATGCAATCTAGAACCGTATCCTCATTGCATATCTCAGTGCACGGTTAAGAAAAATAATTCGAGAGGAACAAAAGTATTGACACGCTTCACGCTACCATCAAACGGCAGAAAATCAATCTTTGCTCTGCTAGATATGCGAACACATTCATTTCAAAATTTCAAACTTGACTTTACATTAAATCTAAACAAATCAAAGAATCAAATGAGAAATTACGTATCAAACCGTTTAATGTTATATACGAGCAATTTGAAGAATTGCCTATTAAGAAATCCGCCGTGCAGTGTGTTACTACACACTCAATTAAAAATCAGAAAAATAAACTCACCTTTCATAGAATTCGATTAACGAAGATGAAAACAATTGCCTTATAATTTCAAGCAAATTTCGTATTTGAAAACGGAAAAATTCGATTTCAGATAATTTTCGCATAAAATCTTTTTGACAAAATCTATTTTGATCACTCGATAAAAGTAATCGTGAATTGTACCAATAATTAAATGCTCATCAATCACTTTTTTCAATACTCTTTCGATACATTTATTCAAATTGAGATTTAATCGCGATATATGCAACCCAGAATACTTGACACATCCATGCAGCGTTTAAATTATGTATTATCAAATAAATATTATTGTTAATTAAAAAACACTGAGCAATATTTATTTTGTACTTACAACATATTTCTAAAAAAAAAATTAACAAATAAAAATAAAATATAATTTTTGAATAACAAAAAAACACCCTTTACAAAATAATCAGTTTCTCACCTCAAAAATAATAATAAAAGCACAGCGTTACGGACAAATACCTGCTTATAAAAACAGCTATCACGACTGGTCTTAACACTCTCAACTCTCAATTTTTATTCTTTTACCCAAAAATTTCTCTACTCGGAATATCACCTTTGATATAGTAGGTAAACGCAAAGATACGAGTAAGTAGGTCAACTTACAGATAAAAAATGAAAATTTTAATAACTTGTATTAAATAGTTATTAATAATATACTGCGCCACAATTAAAGCGGTTCACAATGTAACAAAATTTAATTTATTTTTGTTCACTAGTATTATGTTCTTATACAAGATAAATTCTGTTTAGGTATATTTTTTTACTAATTTTATACATTTTACCTAAAATTTTTGGTAATTTCATGCGCCAAAAATGTTATAAAAGAGAACATTTTAAAAATTTCGAAATCAAATTATGTACGTTTCAGTAACGCGCCCTTAAAGTGCGATTTTGTGGCACAATTCTTTTAATACATCTTTGTGCATCTACAAATACGACTCTATATTACGGACGAAAAGAGAAAAACAAACTACGAAGTGAAGCGCACATGAATTATGAAGTCTTTATTGTCTCAAAAAAAAATGTGAAAATACTACACTAAAATATGAACAAAAACAAATTATTCGTTCGCATAAAATGTTATATCTTTAAAAAACATTAAGTGGGTATAATTGATAATTGGTTATTACAGGATTATTTGTGCTTTTTTGTCAGCGATAACCCAATCTGAAAAACATTCTTCCGATATGGCAATTTGAAAAGATGGACTCAGGAGATGCCAATTCCTCTAAGTGAATAGCGAGAATGAAACGGGGTGACACATGACAGCAAACTGCTGTTGCTAGTTTCATTTAGAGAGTTGTTCCTTGTCAAAGAGGTGAATCTCTAGAGAATCAAACTGCCTTCCAAACAACCAGTTGCTCCCAACTTTTCCCTGTATTAAATCCGAAATTGTTCGACTTTTCTATACGCTGTATTTACCTAAAATTCTTATCAAAATCCAAAAATGACAAGTTAAGCTTATGTTAAACATTACGTTACAAAATCATAAATTTCCAACCGATAAATGTAACGATTTATTTCCGAGGTGGAATTTCATGCAAATTGTTTTTGACGAAATGACACTTTTAATATCGCTTTATTATTAATATGAAAATTAAAACGAGCTATATAGAGACACAGGTGTGACAGTGATGTATTGGAAAAATTCTAAATTATTTAAAATTGCCAATATGCACAAAAAATCGTCAGACCGGTTTATTTTATTAATGATGAGAGCTTCTATTTCCTGACCCCTTTCTTAATTGAACAACCCAGAGATAAGGTGGAGAAATGGTTCTTATATTTTGTCCGCAATTAGAAGGTCCGTGACGTCAAAAAGATAAGGTGACACTGACGGGATATTAATAACTCCTATGTATCAGATCGAAGAAGTGTTGACTTGGAGACCTATCTGGATCATGTCTCTGTATTAACTCATTGCTTATTAATGAATTGAGAATTAACATATTGTCCGTTACTTGACTGACGAAGTTCTGCCTCTTTCACCTGGTGTTTGACACGAGGACAAATACGACAACAATTTTGTAAATATTGGATTATATCCATTCAAGATACTTAAACAAATACTCCGCTGGACACCAAAAGAATTTTGTAAACAAGAAGACGAGGTGTCACTTTTCAAAAGATACCACAGGTAAAGCGCATTATTAGACTGACATTGACTCTTTACTAATGTTACCTCCTCATTTTGTGTCAGTATAAGTACGTAAAACACTCTCGTTCGATTTTCTTCCGCTGAATTAATTTCAGGTAAAAAATAAAAAACTCAGAGATGGGTTCCAGTATCGGAGAGTTGTAGTGACTCTGACAGGGGTGTCATGTCTAAAATTCCGACGCTCGTCTGGGATTTTAGATTTACAGATCGTGCTGTGCCTGCCACAGTGAAATATTTTTTGTGTTATTGCAGGTGTTTAAAAATTATGAAAAATAGTTTTACTTTACTTTGTTTCAATTTATTTATGAGTAAAATTTACAAAGTGTTGGTGCAAATAATCATGAAGTACCCATCGTATTATATTTCCTTAATTAAAAACTGTCGAGATATTTTCAAGATTATTTAAATTTACATAAAATTCCCGAGCGTAACACTTTAGCATTCATGATTTTAATAGGGAAAGGACTAATTGTATACAATAATGTAAGATATACATATACGTAGCTAGAAATAATTGTGTAGGTATATTTCCACGGCAAATCATCAACCATAGAACGAATATCGATTTAAAAAAAATAGTTCAGTATTATCTAAAAAAGATAACATAACACAACTAAATGTTAAATACATAATAAAAAACAGCATTTTACACATTTTTTAAAAATCTTTAAACAAAATTTATGTTTATTTTTGTAGGTAAATCATGTCGGTACAAATACAGTTAGTTATAATTTACTAAAAACATTGTTATTTGTTTAATAATTACGCGATTAAGTTTAAGATTACGTTATAAGCCCGGTAAGTCAATTCAGATTTATTGAAATGAGTAGGTACTGTATAGCAAAAAGCTTACTGAATGTATAATGTAATGTATTTTATTTCATACTGTTAAAAGAAAATTTCTGAAAACTGTTTGGTCTACATGCACTTACCGACTCTAATACCGTAATAGCTCACTTATTCTAGACTGAGAGTATAGCCAGAACGCTTTACCAGACAATACAAACTAAAATCTTTTAAAAATCTTTTTTTGTAGATATACGCACCCGAAAACAGCTGTTTTAGGAACTCATTTGAGTCCCTAAAATGAGTTTTTTCCGGACTCAATAAAATAGTACCCAAAACGGTTATTTTAGGTACTCAGTCCCTAAAAACAGTTTTTGAGGACTAAAAAATAAAATTGGTTACTATGGTAACAAAAATTTTTTAATTAGTAAGAGGCGTCAATTCGTGATTTGGGAGCTTTAACAAAAAAATCTTGTATGCACCACGTACGCAAAAGGTTTTAGGTGACTCCTCTCATTAAAGACTCCTCCGTCGCCTCGTCATTAATAAAGATTCGTCCTTGCGTACTTGGTACATAAATAGCTATTACCTATTTTATTTTATTTAATAATAATCTTTATCAGAAACTTTATAGCTATAATCTTAATCCTTGATATTTAATAACACAGGGCGACCAAAAAAAGTTATGTCGTGACTTGACAAATTATATATCACTTTGTTCGTCTCAGTGAGACAACTCAAATGCATTAAAATAAGTTTCAAAAAGTCCACACAGCACTTTGCACTAAATATTTTTTTTCTAATTTAAATAAATTTAAAATACTTTAAAAAATCATTACCCAATAACTAGTAGGCCGATTTCTTTTAAATAAAGACCATTCTAAAGGGATTGACTTGCCCTTTAGAATGATCTGCAATTTGAAATTGAACATTGGCGAACTTTTCTTCAAAGAGTGTTCCAAGAAGTTCGAAGTAAATTTAAATAATCTAAGAAAAACCCGATACGAGTAATTTTTTTTTCATCATCATTATCGTGTAGAGCATCTTTTTATTAGTTGAAGTCCAAATTTTTAAAAGAATATACGGAGTAGTATTCAAGATATGATTTTTTGAAGTTAAGGTTTACTAATCAAGCATTGCGCCATATACGAGTATGAAAAATGCATGTTAATCTTACTTAAAATTGCATTTTTATAAAAGTATTAGTTTTAAGACTCTTCTTTTGCTTAAAAATGGTCAATTGCACCTTCTTTGTTCTAATTAGAATAAACAAAAAATGATTCTTTACTTAAAACAAACAAAGAGTACCTGCGTACTAATTAAAGTAAATAAAGAGTTTTTTGTTCTAAAAATGACCACAAAGCAAAGAGGATCTAGAAGTTTAAGGCACTAGCCTTAAATATAAGGCAAATCTTTTTCAAATCAAATACTGTCGATTCAGATTTCGATTAGTTCACTTTGTTCTAGCTTTCTGAACTTTTTTTTTGAAAATGTTTTCAGCAAATGCTTTCTCATCACTTTCGAGTGATGTTAAATGCAATAACTGAGACGAACAAAATGATATATAATTTGTCAAGTTGTCACGACATGACTTTTTTTTGTCGCCCTGTGTAATTAGTTTTAAATAATTACTTTATTTATTAAATTGCTAAATAATATGTATTCATTAAATATTTGTTAAACTTAACACAAATAAGCATTTATTTTGTTAACAATTACAAAATATATATCAGGTGAATTAAAAATCTATGGCATAATTTTAAACACAAATACCCCTCTACAAATGAGAATAGATAGCACAGTGTTTATAACCCACCTCAAAAAATAAAAAAAAATTCCAAAAATCGGTATAAAAATTATTTTTTAGAAATATTTGTGATGCTAACGTTTATTCGATTATTATGAAACTTTGCATGTTTAAGAGACAAAAATACACTCATTGATATGATAGTGTAAATGAAAGTCTTGTAAAAGCTATACATGTCCTTTGGCAATGAAGCTCTTCCAGTTTTTGGGTCATTACTTTTTTAACCTTTTTTAACAAAAATATGACTTATAGAGTACCCAAGTCTATGAGAAATTGTCATAGAGGAGAAACAGGCTTGTGTTTTCGTAATGATCTTATAGACATGGTTTTAGCCTTGTTTTTAACAAAAATATGACTTAAGGTAAGTCTAGAAGAGATGGCCATAGACGAGAAATAACCCAGGCTTGTATTTTCGTAATGATTTTATATAGACAAGGTTGAAATTATTATGGCGTAAAGCGGTAGGGCCTAGGTATGTGACAGATTACTGTATACACCATGTGTAAAAAAATAAGAAGCTACTTAATCATTTTGATTTGAACACTTTCTGAATTTTAGACACTTCATTTTCAACAGGTAGAATTTATCACTAATACTATTTAATTCGTATTTATTGCCATCAGCATACGTTATGATGCATAACTCTTGGTCGAGATTAAATGTATTGGAATTCAAATATAATAAGTATGGAAAAGAAAAGATGGCCCATTTATACATATTTCTAGAAGATACATAGCCATAATTTGATGATGTGTGATCTTTGGGCTCATAAATTTTGTTGGTAGTAGTAAATAATCAACCAATAAACTTGATCGCGCTCGTGATGTTGATGCATTTGCAGTAGGTATATTTATACTGACTGGTTTAGGGTAGTTTTGAAAAAACTATCAAATGCGTACCTGAGATAAAAAATCAAACTAGAATTCCGCTATATTCCTGATTTTCAATGTCTTGGTAAGAAAATGAAAAATCTGTAGGTACCTATAAGCAGTTTTTTGCAAATTTTGTATCCACAGAAATATGCCCCGGTTAAACAGACTTCATTTAAACCTTTGTCCATAAAAATTATTTAGATTGGATTGTTAAATAAATAATAATTTCCTATAGGAAATAGAGCCTCAATTTATACAGGTAATTAGGTAAGCAAAAACATTGAAGTGATTTAAAAAAAATACATTTTTTAAACAGCACTTCTTTTTTCTTTATTTATTTATTAAGTTATTTTAATAAATTATTATAAAAATTAATCTGTAAAAAACTAAGGAAAAAATTGTAATAACCTTTGATACCTACCTGACCTATAAATAATTAATGAAATAAGATTACAACTTGACTTCATCTGAATAGTTTTAAACATTTAATATAAACACTCTTCCTTTAGTTGATTTTAACACTGTTCCTAACATATAGGCTCTGATAATTTCAATTTTATGGAAAATGCATTAGGGACTCACTTTAATATACTTAACCGTAAATTTTTTATTCCCTCTCAACTTAACAGCGGGAAAGACCCCAAAGTCCCATCTTGCCACCACTCAGTAAATTATTAAATTATTACATTTCGAAAATCAAACTTTTCTTAAATCATTCAAAAATTTCTTCTCCAGCATCTCAATATGAATAAGTCGATAAGGATCTCGGCCCCAGCCCATTAGAAACGCCACATGCGAACAATACAAGGCGAGCTGTCATGTCACACACAGTAGCTGACACTTGTACCATTCACTGGGATTGAAATGTTCCCTTATAAAACGGCACAATGATGGCTGGATCCAGACCAATCCCTCATCCAGCATCAAATGATCTTTGTGTGGCTGTTCCCTCATTGGTCGATCGTTCAAAGCGCGCAGAAGCAAGCTCCTCCCTCTGACACATATCCCGTCTGCCGTGCAACAGCATAAACAATCGAGTGCTTGCCATGTGACGTGTGTGCAGTGCCGACTTGATGAAAATGATGATGATGGACGTTGGGATGTACGGCCATCACAGTCAACATGGGACATACCCATCCGATAACTACTACAACTACCCCAGTGATATACCAAACGCCCAGCAAATGCCTCCACACTACTCCAATTACCACTACGAAGACCCATATGGATACACCGGGTCGGAGGAAACACCACCGTCGCCCCAAGAAGTATACTATCATCACCAGGCTATCCCTCAAGACAATCCCATAATCAACACAGAGACAGGATTAAGTTACACAAACTTAGATTATGGTAACTCAAACTACCCTCCTATCAACCATCAAAATTACAACGAACCGTATCAAAGAACCCATGAAAACATGTTGTTAAGACACCATGAGGAAGTGGGTGATGGACACCAACACCATTTTCTCCACGAAAACAAGTACCAATTGGAGGTTGACTCCGGGTATCATATTGGGGCAACTAACACACCCACAAACTCCTGCATGGAGTACCAACATCTCCAGAGGTATAAAGAGGAAACATTACAGGGAGATGGGAGGATGAGACAACACGTTATGCATAATTTGAATTCGGTTCCTCAACCACAACCAGTGTTACCAACGTATAAGTGGATGCAAGTCAAAAGGAATGTACCAAAACCAACAGGTGAGTAAATAGATAAAATAGTTTAATTTTGTAAAAATTGTAAAATGATTGTCATCTCGAGTTTTATCTTGTTGATTACAGCGGAAATGTTTCGTTACATTTGTTTATTGTAGTCTAGTTTAGCGACGCAAAGCGACTGGAATATTGTTGACTTTAAGTGTTTATGACTTATTTTTATTAATTTTGACAATAATTGAAATAAAAATAGATTATGCGTTTCATAATTTAATAAAACAAATGTCAATTGTTATTAATATCAAACAATTATCATCTGTAGGTGAGAAAAATAATTACTGTAACACAATTACATGTTTTTGGATAGAAGTTACGTGATAAGTTCATCAAAATATCATTATTCAAAATTAAATTTTATTATTTTTGTTATTTTGCAATTAGAATTTGTATAGCTTGAAAAAAACTGTTTAATTTATTTGGTATAATGAAAATTATTATAAAATGAACAAATTCAAAAAAAATAGTTGTCTTTGTCTAAATAAAATTCTAAATAAAACATAATATTAAAAATATTCTCTTTATTGCCTTCGTCATAAAACGCTGTACAAATATTTACAACTCTACTTTACATTTAACTTAAAATATTTAAAAATACTATACCTACATATGAGAAAATACAAAAAAGAATGACTATATGTTTGCGCGTTCAAGAGAATTTCAACGATGTGATTTATTATTTAGATTCATTATACCTTTAAAAATTACATTTATAAATATTCTCAAAACTAAATATGTATATACTATAGAAAATAGTTATTCTGTACTATTGGGGACTTTGGTCATCATTTTTCGGTCACTCCAAAAGAAAATAGGTAAGATAAACCAAGCAGTAGACATACTTCAAAAATAGGTCTCTTCATAATGTGCTGTAATATGTTGCTTACAAATTTTGATTTTTTTTTAATTCGTATTTTTTATTGTTTATTTTATATGTATTGAATAATAATAATACTAATAAATTATACGAATTTTGGTTTCAATAAATAAATTTTAGATAGAAAAATCAAATAATTTTTAAAAACTAAATTATTATTAAATATGTGATTAAGAAGTATCATATAACAATAACCTACAGAGGTCATTATTTTCAATTATATTTTCTTACTCTATCGTAATTGGCAAAAAAAGTTTCTACCTGTAGATACAAACAAGCTGATGTAAAGTTTTTTCTTTTATTTTCATTAAGAGTTACATGTTTCATCTGTTTTTCAACAGTGACAAATAATAGTTATTTACCTATCATTGGACTATTTTATTGCATAGTTTACATTGCTAATAGTCGGTGATGTGGTAATGAAGTTTGGTGTTATATTCGACCAAAAAATGTTGCAAAATTTTAACCTTATTATTTTTTTTAATATGAGGACATTTTTTTCTGTGGCTGTTTTTGCCGTTTTTAACTTATTTGGAGTATAGATTTTGAAGAACTAATCTAATGAGAGATCATATTTGTTTACAGTTGGTGTTACTAAACCCTCTACACCTCAGAAACTATAAACATTCAAATAAGGAAAATTTAGTTATTTTTGTTACAAGTGCCTAAAATACAGTTTTTGCGGACGAATTGTTCTTGTCTCCAGACGAGGCAAATCCAAGTCTGGAAGAGCTGATGAGTCCGCAAAAACGTTTTAGGTTGTTACAAACAACATACATACATATTTTTGTTAAAACTCCCAAAAAACGAATTCACACCTCTTATGTATTAATTTTATTAGTTATTGCTAATCTATTAACATATGTGAATTTAAACAAAAACTATTTTTTACATCTGATTTTATTCTGCCCTACCTTGCTGAAACTGATTACAAAAGTCATCAATATAAAGTAGTGTTGCTAATTAATTAATCCACATTTAATCAAATACTGATCCAGACTAAATCATTTTAGTGCAAATACAATAATAAATTTTATCCAGGTAGAACTGTAGAACTGTTCTAACAAACACCTTTTTTGAATGTAAATAAAGGTACAGTAGGTAAATACAGGGTGCGCTAGAACTCACGCCCCAGAGAAAATTTTCAAGTAAGGTAAGATACCAGGAACATGAATAAAATGTTTAAAAAATTCTGTCAAAAAATGTTGACATTTATTTTTTGACATTTGACATGTTTTATGCCTATTTAATGATTCTGATGATCTTGTATATGTTTTTTTACAATTATTTAGTAAAGGTACAAAAATCTTGCCAATAAAAGCCACAAATAACATTGAATAAAGTTACAATCTACAGCTTCCTTGTTTCCTCTTTTAATAGCCTATTGCAAAAAGACTTGGAAAATTATTTTTCCAACAGAAATAAATAGAGTCAAAGTGCAAACTTTAAACTCTCATAACTTCGAAATTTTTATAGATAAAATTTTTTTAACATTTTTTGCATGTTCCTGGTATCTTACCTTATATGGCATTTTTATATACAGCCTAAATCCTTTAACCCATCATAGACTTCAAAGTAGATGATTCTTACAATTTTAAATCTCAAATTAATGCCTATTATTGGCCAAAACTCCACCAATAAAATTAGATTTTAATATTCAAAGCCCAGTCGCATCATGCAGTTGCAAATTAAGAACATCTTAATAGGAAATTGCATTCTGAACCTTTTCAAACCCATAACGCACATCAGTGCGTTTAATCCGCTGTAAAGTGAAACACGTTTCTCGCGAAATAAAAACCTCCCTAATTTACGACTCTCGCTACCATACAATGTTGCAAGCATGACTATTCCAACATTCTTGTTCTCCTTGTAAATTTCATTTAGTGAAATCGATTATGCATGCCATGTCAGATCTCGGTCGGTGATAACTACACTTGACCCTTACGTAAATTGCCCCTTGCGTACTTTGTATCCACATGACACCCCGATCAATTTGTGGTGTTACACTCATCGCTTAATTACACTTCTTCTCACATTTAATTACGATATCCCACATTGTGCATAGCGCGAAAAGAATTGTTTTTTTTCTGGGCTTATGCACACACGTCGTGGCAATTTTTCTCGCTCGGATTCAACTTGCTTATTATTTTGAAATTGAGCATATCGTAGAAAAAAGTCGTGTGACAGTAGTCACAGCGCGTGGGTTGTTGGTCAGTTAACTCGAAGCGAGTTGCGTGCCTGTCGTCTACGGCACGGACCTCGTATCTGACATGCGAGCCTCAGGAAATAAACTAAAACCCAGCCACTTGAATTATTCCCAAAGTTTCAGTCGATGACAATGCGCTATTTTTAAATAGAATTAAGCTAATTACAAAACTTTACTACAGATATAACAGCGGTAATCGCACATCTTGATGACATTTTAACTTGTAGGGTAACTCCAGGAGAGGTAGACCACATTTTGAAAAACCTGCTGTAAAATTATGATTTTTATTTCAATTCAAACTACGAATGTACTTTCTAATAGCATGGACTTTTAGACAACTTATAAAAATAACAAAACAAAAAACACTATAAATTACTATATTTTTTCCATCTCTTCCACATTGTGAGGTTGAGACTGACCACTAATACTTTCCATTTAAATATATTTTTTTCGTAACAATGTTTTCTTTATTGCTGACGCATCTGTATCTATTTATACAGGGTGATTCTTAAATATACCGACAAAATTTATCACAGCTTTCTAAGGATAAATGGAGCCAAACTGTACCCTTTTTACGTTTATACCTTTTAGGGGCAAAACGCCCTTGATCCGTGCCACTTACGGCGTTTATGAATTGTTGTAATGATCAAGTACATTTTCATCACGTTAATACCATGGTTTCCACTACCTGTGCTAACACATCAGTGGCGTACGCTTTACTTCGAAAATAATTTTAATAAATTTTATGTGGAGAACGTTTAAACAAAGAATTTTTTAAATATTTTTTCCAGCATGTTCTCATTTGATACTATTAAGGATAAAATTTTGTCGGTCTATTTAAGAATCACCTTGTATACATCATTTGCGAATTCAGTTCACTAACTTTAAAAATGTTGTCTTTGGTGTGATAATAATTGTTGTAGTAGCTTCGTTTACCTCCATTTTTTACTGCAGTTACAATGTTTTGTATTTTTTTACCGTACGTTTCTTTATACAGAGTGGAATTTTTAACTGGAATAAAATTCATAAGCAATTTTTGTAAAAAATCCAGAAACAGGTCTATTTTTATTTTTCCTTGTGCATCATTTGACATTTATGGTTTTTGTTTATCTGCTTTCTAAAATGCACAGCCACATAACTTTTTTTTTTCAAATGTAATGATTTGAGAAATGATATCTCGTTTGAAAGGTCGTTTTGCAAGGAATACAATGTACTATTTATTTTCTGATCATTTTCAAAACCTATGTGATAAAAAATAAAACCAATCTTATAAGATTTTTTCAGGATTTTTTATAAAAATCGCTTGTATTCAAATTATGAATTTTATTCCAGTTAAAAATTCCACTCTGTATTTTTCTAATGTAAATTGTAAGCATGCTTCCACTAAAAATTACCAAAAAAAACTATCTTCAATAACGGTGGTCCATCTTTCTCCGATGCGAGAAAAGAGATAAATTACTAAATTACATCTGCACAACTTTGAGTAGAAGACTGGTTATAATTTGAGCTATACATCATATTAATATGTTTTTGCTTAAACTTGCCACCATTAAACTGAGATGATTGTAACGGGTGTTTTTTTAAATGTGGTGTCAAAGATATCCATGAAAGTTTGATTGTAAACAAGCCATCGTATTGAAAATTATTAATCTGACATTTGATACCTTGCGGGACGTATTAATAATTGTGATCCGTTCGCAACACACTCAAATCACCGCCAACTATGACGCCAAATTTAAATAAACACCTGTTAGGTGTATGCAAGCCACTATATTTTCTGATCAAAGTTGTGCGTAAAATGCTTATACATAATTTTGTATTAGACCCATGCGTTTTCCTAGCGCTCTCTTACAGTAACTTAAAACATTAGGATTTACATTTTGCTATGGAGCGCCAGAAAAACTCTAAGTTCAAAAGCCCATCTATACTGTTGGTCTATCTCTTTTGGATTTACCCTACTATTAAATAAAAAAAGTAAAAAATTTAAATCAGAAAAATAATAACTATAGTAAGATTTTCAAATAACAAACTTAAAAAAACTGAGACACATCACAGGAAACGGAATGTTGCAGAACTTGCACTTGATAGAACTTTGGAAACATAAACGACCCATCAATAAAAATTTCAAAATCAAGACTAAAGTTATTCAGTACTAACTTTATAATAAAAAATTTAAACATTTTAATTTCAAGAATGATGCAAAATTCAGAAAGTAGTTTTGTAATACATTTATTATATACAAAGCACAGAAAATGAAGTAAAAATGTTTCACAATATTTTTGTGACTTTTTAAAAAAAACATAAACAAGTATATAGCAACCTCGCCAGTAACAATAAATAAAAATTAATGTAACACCAAAATCAAACAAAAATTTGAAAAAAATAAATAGAGACAAAGTGCAAAATTTAAACTCCATTTTTATACCTAGATAGAATTTTTTTAACATTTCTTCCATGTTCCTGAAATCTTACCTGATGCGAGTTCTGGCGCATCCTGTACATACAATAAGATTAAAAAGTTGCAACATTTACTTTGTTTGATTTTGATTTTTTAATTTATAAAATTAAAGGTGTGCCTAATTAAAATAAAATATAATAATAAAATAATTAAACAAAGAAGTTAAATTCAAACAAGATTTCTAACTGATCTGCCTACTTACACACTGCATATATTACTTGTTAGAATTGTCAACATATCAAACTTGTAATGAAGATAAATGAAGGTGTTTTTAGATTTATTCTTTACCTGACACAGTTCTATAAATCATTTTTAACTGTCTCTCTACAAGTATTTCTCTAACATTCTAGCTTACTTTCATTTCATTATGAGAATGAAATAAGAAAAAAATAAATAATTCAGAAAAAAATAAATATGTAGGTATGTACCTCTAGTAAATACATAAGATGTTTTTAAACACAACTAAACTTCAGATTTATTAAATACATGTAAAAAATTTTAAAATCTTTAGATACAGAGTTAGCAGTAGCAAGTTTTGATTTACTACACAAGTTTATTGCTAATCAAAAACATTGATAAACTATTTTTATAAATAACTTTTTATAAAACATGGATAAGATTAAATTTTTAAAATATTTTTGCTAACTAGTCATACAGGGTGTTTCACATAATTTTACGAGGCCTGCGCATGAAGATGCATTCAATAATACATATACACAAATTTTGAAAAATTGGATAATCTTCTATGGTTTGTTCACCCTTTTAAAAATTACAACGTTTTCAGTTAGTTAGTGATTAAGATAAACTAGAATCATATTCATACCGTCTCGTGATAGAACAAATAATTGTTTCTAAAAAACTGCAGTTTATGACTTGTAATAACACAGTTTGACATGATGACTACTGTCATAGGTTTCCAAAAATTAAATAATAAAATTTATATTTTTTGTATCCACTGTTTTGTGATTTTTGTATATTTGGGTGTTTAGGCGCAAGCTTCGTAAAGTTGTGTGAAACACCCGGTATATAGTTGGAATCAGAAGTGTAAAAGCAATTTAAAACCTAAAAAATGGCCCATTATAAATAAGGGTTCTTTAGCCGGCGGTATTTCACCCGTATGTAAATAAAAATATATGGCTAATATATACATGTGACCGATGTCAAATTTGAAAGGCCACTTTGATGAGATCTCGACATTTTCTGATCCACGCGACCTGATACGAGCGTTCTACTAAAAGCTTTCTAGAGAATACCTAATATTGAAAAAAATGTTAGTACAGTATTCTATAATTGGCCTAGTAAAACTAATGTCGAGCAACCCTTAATTTATTAAATTGCTTTTGAGAAAATCAATTAAAATCATTGGAAATGAGTCTTCGACACCTTGCACAAAATATAAACAAATCATTATCTAAAACTTGATAATAAATCATTGAATAAAAAATATTTGACGTATATTGTATTAGTTTAAGCCTTAAGTTCATATAATTTTGCCACTAGTAATCCGCTTTATCTAATCATCTAATCCCACATAAAACCAATACTGTATCAATATGTTTTGAAATCGTTTGACATCGAAATCAGTTTTCGAACAAAATTACAAAATAATTACGATTCCATGCATTAGAAGCGATAAAAACGAATAAAAATTATTCAGATTGACGGCAATTCTATTGATCGAAACGTAAAAATGTGCTGGCACAGAAATGACAATTGTGACCTTGTAAAAATCTTTGACAAGGCTTTTAGAGACTTCTGATCAAGCCAGGCTCTGTCAACACTTCTGTTGACTTTTCATCAGCTGTATTTACTATTACCTCATCATCTGGTTGGAAGCATTTAACAGTGCCGGAGATAATTTTTACAAAAAAATATAAATTACCAAAAGCAATCTATCACTTTTATTATTTCCGTTATTAAATTTTTACAAGCTAATTACCAAAAGTTTTATAAATGAGCTTCTATTATTTATTATAGATAGAAATCTTTGAAAAGTTGCATTCATTAGTCAAATTTCGCAAGTCACGTATTTTTCAAATATTAACTCAGGGCAGGTCACGCACGCCAATGTGTTAGAGGGTGAATATCACTGCAACTAAAACAAACAGTCGAGGACGAAATCCATTAAATCTTTATTTAGTTTTGCTCGAGTGATGCGCAATATTGCCTCAGGTTTAGTATCAGATTTTGGGGCAAAACCGACCCCTTTCCTCCTTAATTTGCCACAAAAATACAAAAAGGGTAATGAAAATAAACTCTGATCAAAAGCAATAATAAAAAATAATGCAAAAATAAATCATATTTAAATAATTATTAACACACAAACAAATAGACCGTTATTGTTAGAAAAACAACGTTTTAAACAGGACGCGTTTAAAAAAAAATAAAAAATATGGAAACTATTTATAATAAGCTTTTTTATCAGATTGTCAAAATTAAAATTTTCAAAAATTATTAGAAAAAAGCGAAAGTTCTAATGGTAATGATTAAAATTTGTTTGTAAGTAAGAGTAAGTGTATAAACTCATTTTTTATTTCCTTAGTTTTCTTTTTACAAACGTAATACATGTTTGCAAATACATGAGAATTAATTTTTCTACATATTTGTAATATAATAAACTATTATTTTACCGATACAGTACTTAGTTTACAAAGTATCTAAAATAAACAAAAATTTAAAAAAATTAAAAAAACAAAAGATCTGTTAATTCCCATAAATCTCGTCATATTTATAATAGAAGTAATTATTCATACTTAACTTTTTGCACACATGACAACAAACGAAATCCAAGATTACAGTGTCACAAAATCAAAAATTTAATGCATCACTTGTTCTCTTATCACATTGACACTTTTGCATTTAATCTCGTTAAGTCCTAAGAAATTTAAGCGCTAAACCAGGTTTAATCCCCTAATCCCTCCTATTACATACTTCGAATTAAGCAATTTCAGATTTATCACAATTTTAATTCGGATGTCATCAGTGTTTTGACTCCGTCGCTCTCTGAAACGCAAACGGCCTTATCTCGATCTAAAAAGCAACAACCTGCTCATTGGACCAATTTACCACGACTGGTTAAGCTGTCAGTTTTGAGACACTAGTGATACGGATATCTTAAACTTTTTTGTATCATGTTTCGTCGAGAAATTGATCTTTTCGATTGCAAAATACAAACGTGTCTCTAATTGCCGAAACGGTTTTGATAATTTCGAATTAAGCTGAAGACGGGGCAAGTCTGGGGAGACATTCATTAATCTATTGTGACAGGGCGGTGTTAAATACACGCTACAGCGGTAATTATTGATGACGGACTTTAACATGACATGGGCTTAACACAATTATAAACCGGCCAAAAACAAGAAAACTGTACGAAAATGAATTTTATCGCATCGAGAGACTCGATTCGAGGATCCTGTCAGTTCAGAGGAAGCGACATTTGGTTCTCTTATCGCTTATCTCATTTACCCACTCAAGAATTATTTCGAAAAGTACCGATTTTTTTAGTTGAATGCGTGAGTTGAGTGCGTGTTTGAGGGTAGCGTGATCACGCCTGATAAAGAGATGCCCTCACAAAGAGCTAGTCCCATCAAACGGATATAATTAGTAGTAGAATAAGGTGACAAAAGTGGAATTAAATTGGCTTTTTCCTCAATTGATCATAATGGAAGAAATGTTTGGTTGGAAAATGTTTGTCTAGAATTGCTTTCAATGTTCAATATTTTCCCATAATGAATTAAACCACTTTAAAGTATTGGAGGTTCGAGTTTCAAGCTGCAATTTCTGTAATGGACGAAAAGGAACGATTTGTTTGATCTTTTGAGACGAGTTTGGGACACCAACTTTTCCTAAATTTAATTAAACAATTTCGATATTAGCTATATCTGGCTGCCGCTGAAAAAAGCCAGCGAACAAGATGAATTGAGGGAAAGATTCAATTAGGTGAATGTGAGGCTGAATGCAAGCAGCTAATAAGAAAACCAATCTGTCTTCGTTTATTAGTTCCGAGCTGAATTCGCAGACTTTGAAAAGCTTCCACACATCGGGAAAAAAAATTACCCAAGTCTGGCAATTGTTTGCAGACCGAATGCAATTTCACCCTTTCCCCTAAATGGTCAATCGTTTAATCCGGCAGCTGGTCAAGCAACAAAACAGAATTAGCTTGCTACATGACGTCAAACGTCTAATTTTCCTGAGTGGATGGAAATTTTCACAAATAGTCACGCTCTCTACTATATCGTATTGCATACTTTCTACGGTTTTATCGTTGTTCAGTTTCGCTTAGCACAACACAAGTCTATGGGGACAGAGTGATCAATCCTGCTTGACAGCACAACATATTCATATTCGCATATTTTTGCAGCTTTTATCTACTGTACCAGTAGCTTTAATATTCCATTAAGTCTAGTAGGAAGAAAAGACACTAAACTCGATATCGAAAAAACTGATTTAACAATTAATTAGAACAACTTGTAAACAAAGAATTAAATTAAGCAGTTACGAGTATGGAAATTAGTATCGATTACAACTGAATTATAATTATGAATATTAAGTAAATAGTACCTACGTAATCTAAATGCAAAATGCATGTATATTTGCAAGGTAGATAGGCGAATAAAAGTGAAACGGAAGCAGTCACAATGTGTCAGACCGTTCCATGTCAACCCAATGATAACATCTTTATGGAAGAAAAACGAATATTAATTTCATTAAAACCTTTGTTTCGACATCTTGCTCCTCCTACAGGCCCAACTTGGGCAAAAACATGTTTCATAAACCGCATTCTCATTCAAATCTTAACGACAATGAAAACTAAACCTGTACAGGGTGTCCCATGAGTAATAATGAGCTTGAAAATTTTTTTGGAGCAACCTACATTATATTTCATAGATCACGTGGATATTAAAATATTTCGTTTTAATGAGTTAAACATAATAATCGTATTTTTACTTGTGCCAAATTTCTATCAGTCAAATTGACTTTTCTTAATGACTTTAAGTGATGTTTGGTCACTATGTATTTATGAAAACTAAATATTTTAATATCCACGTTATCTTTGGAATGTAATGTTGGTTGCTTCAAAAATTTTTTCAGGCTCATTTTTACTCGTGTGACACCCTGTATATTGCAACGGTAAAACCAAAATTAGAAAAAAGTCAAATCATCAAAGTTATTTTTAGTTTTTACTGCCCAGAAAGCAAATTTTAAATTTAATTTATTATTATTGCTTTCAACGTTGATTACATTACATTCCACGAAACATTTGTTTCAGTACCCAAAATCCCGCCTGCCGACTTCCCAACCACGAGCAACCCATCATCTCTGGACACCCCCAACCCAGCATCGCGCAACTCTTGCTTGGGCTCCAACACCTCCAGCATGCTAAGTCTCAACTGTCTCAACACGGGCCGAACGAACTTCACCAATAAACAACTGACCGAACTTGAGAAAGAATTCCATTTCAACAAGTACCTAACTCGAGCACGAAGAATCGAAATCGCTTCAGCTCTTCAACTCAACGAAACCCAAGTGAAAATCTGGTTCCAGAATCGAAGAATGAAGCAAAAGAAGCGAATGAAAGAAGGACTCATACCTCCTGAACCGATTTCGGCTAGTTTAAACACAAGCAATAGCAATTCGCCAAGTTCAATAAACTTGATTCAGAATGAAGCCAGCAACGAGAACAGTCGTGAATCAAACTAGTGTGAAAAAACTGTGAAAGTTTATGTATCGCCAAAGAGATAGAGTAGACACTCCCGGGCAAAAAGTTTCATTATTTATTTGGGTACTATATTTATTTATAATTTATTTAAAAGTGTACAATAAAGTACTTAACTACGTACATGTTTTTTTGTAAATACCATTTTTTTCTCATTCAAATCCAATGTACATACTTATTTTAGTCTAACTAGATATGTTGCTCAGGGATTATATTATGTACCTACCAAATAAAACAAATCTAAATTAATTTCTTCGTTTCAAACTCGAGGATGTGCAACAACGAACACATAAGGTATCAGACGTATCCTAAACCATGTTTAGAACAATCTGGCAAAAAATAACAAGCCAAATCATCAATTTTTCCATTGAAGCTTTACTCCAACCACACTCAATATCACTTTTAAGAACTTCAACCAAACTCCGGTTATTTTTATTCGCACAGAGCGTATTCCTAAGACCATCATCAGTATGTCTACAATTATATTCCTCAAAATTAAAACTTGAAGCAACATTAGGACACAAATATTGCCGCCGTTTCCGCTCCCACACTTCGACCCATCTAGAAAATTAAATTAACTTACAAAAATTGCAAAAATCACAAATACCCCAAATCACAATCACAAGACCACTTTCCACCCATCAGTTTCAAATCAATCAAAAAAGCCGATCTAGGTTTGCCGGGTTTAGACCCAGTTGACGGATTTTGTAAATTTTTCAAAAGGAGATTATCCCTAACGTCAACACTCACATTTCTCACTTGCAACATATTGTGAAAAACGTCAAAAGGGATTTTAATAACGCTGGTGTTGCAAAGAGTAAGATGAAAAGTCGGACTTCGAATCCCCTACGAAATTAAAATAATAAAAATCAAGATTAGTCGGAGTCAAAAACCTGAAACATTTTTCCGGTGATTTTCTTTAAGCCTCTTCCGGTTAAAGTCAGGTTTTGTAATTTCAAAGGCCAAGCCCCTCGCATCTCATTATCTAAAGTATCTGTGTCTTTGATCACCTAAAAATTAATTAAATCAATTTTTAGTTAGTCCAAACTACGTCTATAAATACAAGAATTTCTAGATTCTTAAGTCCATCATTAAATTGCAAAATTGTGGGTATATTATAATTTTTAATATTGCTGTAAATACCAATCCTGAGTGTCCTCAACGGTTGCATTTTGCAGAACGCACCCAACTAAACAAAACTCATTTAGAATTAAACAGTCACTAAAAACAATTATTACTTCCAAAACACTCAAATCGATATTTTTTAAATTGAGTTCTTCTAACTGATTCGCAGCTCCTAGCAAACTCGTGTTGCTCAAAGTTGTTATGGGATTACCTTCCATTGATAAATACCTCAATTCAGTCAATGAGTGTGTCACTATTGGGACAGCACTCAAGTCGTTGTAATCCAAATTTAAATAACGTAGTGACGATATATTCCCTGCTATTTCAAGTGCAACAGTTGGCAAAGAATTAAAAGCAAGTGATAGTGAAAGTAGATTAGGTGTTGATAATGTTGGCACCTGTAATACATCATTTAGACAATTATTCAAGTAGTTGATAATATAATTAACTTGAGACAACGAAACGTTGTCTAGATTTAAATGAAGAAGAGTGTATTCTAATCCTTGGAAACTCAAACCGTTTATTTCTAAGGTGAGTTGGCTGTTGTGACCCAAATTAAGACTTGCTAGTCTTGGGATGCCTTTGAAAGTCCCAGCATCGATTTGACCTAAACGATTATAAGATAAATCCAACCAGGAGAGACTCTAAAAATGAAATTAATCATTCCTTATTTACCCAAACAAAAAAATACTTTAAATCGTGACAATTGTCCACCGTGTGATAAAGACGAAATACTATTCCAGGACAAGTCCAACTCGCATAAAGTTTCAGCTGAAGAAATTGAGAGACTTGTCAATGGTAACTTGGCCAATAAATTGTGTGAAACATCCAAACGTTCAAGACCTGTCTCTCTGAATAAATTGTCAGGTAGAGATCTCAGTCTGTTATGAGAAAAATCAACAATCCTCAAGTTACCCAAGAACTTAAACAAGTCATTCGGGACCTCAGAAATGCGATTATGCGACGTATCAAGCAACTACAATTACTTAAATTAAAAAAAATATTTAAAAAATTTCGTTAATATACACCTGAAGCTTTTTCGTATTTCTGAAAGTATCAAAGTCCAATTCATATAAAGAATTGTGTGACAAATCAAGAATTTGCAAGTGTGGCATATTTCCAAAAAGTTCTTTAGTTGCGTTTAAAAGTTTATTATGACCGAAGTAAAGTTGAGTTAGAGATAATTCAACTGGTCTAAAAAATTGTTTCGCCACTGAAGTGATGTTATTGAATGATAAGTCTAAGACCTTAATGTTTTGTAAACCACCAAAACCTGTACAGTAAACACAAACTGTTTTAAATAACGTAAAAATAAAATTTTGGTTAGAAGTTTTTTTACCTGTGTCTTGCTCAAACGGTATTGAAGCAGCGACGGCCAAATTTATTAATTTATTGTGACTCATATTGACATGAAACATTCCTAATGACCCCACTTGGTCAAAAATGTTAAAATCTAGAGTACTGATACTGTTATAAGCCAAATCCAAGTCTTCAAGTTCGGGCAAATTCTGAAAACTTTCGTACGCTATAGAGGCGATTTTGTTTCCTTTCAAATTCAGTCGTTTCAGACTTTTCAGATTCATAAAAGCGCGTCTTTCTAAACTTTCGATTTTATTGTCGTCTAAATGAATTTGCTCGAGTTGGATTAAATCAGAAAATGTGTGTTGTTGAACATTTCGAATGCTGTTAAACGAGAGGTAAATTTCAGTCAAATCGCGGTGAATGTCTCCCTGAAACACATTTATATTTATTGTTTATTGTGCCGTTTCAATACCTGAAATGTCCCTCTGTGGATAACTTCAATGATATTGTCTTGTAAATGAAGCTGTTTCAAATTTTTTAGAAAATGAAACGAATTATCTGGGACATTTCTAAGTCGGTTATTACTTAAATCGAGTTCTTCCAGTCGGTTTAAAATTTTTATAGCGTCACTTGGGAGGTTTTGGACCGATGAAGATAAAGCATGAGTTAATTTCAAGGTGAGTAACGAGTCACCAATCTACGGTTTTTATGATTTTTTGTTAAAATTACACATTCCACTCGTACTCACATCAACAAAAGCATTGTTTTCAATGCCTGAAATTATATTATCAGAAAATTGTAATTTCTTTAAAGCGTGGACGTATTTGAAAGCATTATTTTTGATTGTTTGAAGTCCCCCATAAGTAATATGTAACTCTTCTAAATCAGTCCCAAAATCGCGGAAATCTTCCGAAGAAAGACTCGGTTGAGATAAGCGAGACAGTGATAAAATTCTCAAATTTCTAAAAGTTTTTAGCTCTTGAAGTGAGATTGGGGCATTCTCATTTCCACTTAAATCGAGATGGTAAAGAGAAAACCGAGCTCCATTTAGTGATTGTATGGCATTGAACTTCTTTAAAGTATTTTCCCGCAATGACAATGTTTTCAACAACACCAGTCTTTGGAAAATCTCGTCAGAAAGAGACGAAATATGATTACCCGATAAATCTAAAATTTCGAGAAAATTCTCCAAACCGGAAAAGGCTAACGGTGATATTTCTTTCAAGCCGCAATTTCTCATATATAGTTCTTTGATTTTCGCCTGTCGAAATGCATTTTCCTGTTGAAAAATATATAAAAATAAAAAATAGTACTTCCAAATTTTTACATACCTCAACAAGACTAAGAGGATTCCCATCTAGGTAAGTCTTATTCAAAACATTAAAATACTGAAACGAAGCAGCTTTCAACATCGTTATTTGATTATAATCAAGTCTTAACAAATCCAAATTGAAGAGAAAATTATAATTTGCATTTTGTACACCCACTTCTAGTGCTGGTTGCATTATATTAATTTTATTATAACTCAAATCTAATTCTCTTAATGATTTTAAAAATGAGAGTGCTTGGTAAGGAATTGAAGTTAGTTGATTATCGGCTAGAATTAAATTAGATAATCGACCCATGCCATCTCTGAAAACCGAAGGATCGATTTCTTTCAAATTGTTTCCTTTCAAATTGATTGTTTCCACCATTGGTAAACCAGAAAATGAGTCGATTGGTAAATGAGTAATGTAATTATCGGTGAGAATCAATGTTGTTAGAGAATTTTCAAGTCCTCTCCAATTTTCAGGAGATATTCTTGTAATACTATTTCCTCTCAAATCCAAATATCTTAGTTTTCGCAAATATCGTATTGAGCGATTTGGGACACGTGTTAACTGATTGTGACTCAAATCTAATTCCCATAACGACCTTTCAAGTCCCAGAAATGTTTCATCAGGAATGTATGATAGAGGATTCTTGCTTATTACAATTTTATACAACCCTAGTGACAAAAAAGCTTGAATTGTTTTTGTTTAATTTTGTTGAAAAGTATATACCTGTACTTTGCAGAAAATAGGGTTCAAGAACTTTTAAATTGTTATTTTCTAGATGAAGCATAAACACTTTTGAGATATTTACAGTTTCTGGAATTCTGGGCAAGTGATTATTTTGACACCTAACTATGCCTAAATCAGGACCACTTTTTGAACATTTACAAAGTGTATTAAAATAACATGAAGGGTAACGCACTAAATCAATTTCGCGCGCTCCACTTAAAGAAATCCATATCATTAAGAAAAAAGTTCCTAAGATTAAAATATAGCCAAAGCGGCAAAAGGCTATCACGTCCTAAAAAAATGAAAATCGATTTGTTTTAAATGAAATTCAAATTTTAGACATACCATTTTTGCTGCTATTTTAACTAATTAGAAAACACACAGTAAAAAACACACACACATCTTCTAACTACGACTAGTTAGCAAGAAACTACAACAATGACTAACAAACTAAAGCATAATGAAGCCTTAAAAGTCAACTAATGGGGCTTCAAGTAATTGGATTAAATTTATAATTTCTAATTCAATATAACGTAGAAATAGAGAATCAGGTTCATATTTAAAAATAATAAATAAAACTTAATTAAAAGTAATTAAAATCGCAACTTATTTGGTTTGGAAGAATAATGGGTAAGTCATTCATTTACAAGTTTACGTGGGTGAGAAATTAAAATAGATTAATAACTTTGACCTATTTATTTAAGAACAAAAACTTTTTGGGTCATTTGTTATTTGATACATTATCTGGTAATTTTAATAAAAATCAAATAAAAGCGGTAATAATTTAAAATCAATGCGGTTTACGGCAAAAAAATACAGATCCCTACAAGGCAATCAAACCAATTTAATAAAAAATCATCAGAACTACAATAACTTTACATTAAACATTATAATGTATGCAAAAAATGATTAAGTTCCCCAAATTTGTATTTCTTTTTTGAAATTATGAAAGTTAAAAAAAACTGTATAAAAAACAAGTGGCCAATAGATGTCGCCACAAATCATTATGTTTTTCTGACACATGTTATGTTGACAGTTACATAACCTCAACATCTAGTCGTTCCAATAACTTTCTGTGATAGTGATATGATAACATCCAGTGGTACACACTTTCCAAAGATTCCATCCTTACAATGATTTTCACGGCTACTTTTCTCACGTCATGTCTCAAGTTACTCTTAATCCCGGCTTAGTAAGTCTTGTTCAACCTTGTGATTAAACTTAACTTAATCGACTTTTAGCCGGTCTACAGACTTCGAAGTTCACAGAAACTGGATGGCAATTACCTACAGTTTGCCTTTAAAACAATGGTATTGTGAAAATACGTCCGAGTGGACTCTTGATTATCCACCCCTTTTTGCCTATTTTGAATATTTGTTGTCTTTAATAGCGTCTCTTTTTGATAAGAATATGTTGATAGTACAAAATCTGAACTATGCGTCTGATGAGACGATTTTGTTTCAAAGATTGTCTGTAATTCTGACTGATTTAGTGTTTTCTTATGGAACGCACAAGTAAGATTTTTGATAGTTTTGATGGTATTTACACTGTGGGGTTTAAGGTGCTGCAGTTCTATTCAGAAAAGCTGGAAGACGGATGTCGTCCTTCCTATTTTACTCATCACAAACTGTGGCTTGATCATGGTGGATCACATACATTTTCAGTACAATGGTATTTTGTATGGCATCCTCTTGCTTTCCATCTCATACGCAATTCAGGTTTTTACTATAAAACGTGACGATAACAAATCATATAAATTATTTCAGGGAAGATATTTATTATCGGGATTTTGGTACACAGTTCTTTTGAACATGAAACACATTTACATTTATTTAGCACCGGCTTATTTCGTTTTCTTTCTCAAAAACTATTGTCTCAATCAAAAACTTTCAAAATTCCAAATCAAACATTTCATTATGTTAGGATCCACAGTCTTGGCTGTATTTTTCGCAACGTTTTTACCATTCTACGATCAGCTAGGACAAGTTTTTACACGAATGTTTCCCTTTAAAAGGGGCTTGTGTCACGCATATTGGGCCCCCAATTTCTGGGCTCTTTACAACACCATTGATAAAGCAGCATTTCTGCTAAGTGAGTCAAAAGCAGTCATTTTAACTCAAAATAATCGAGCTTTTAGTGTCCAAAATGGGATTTTTGGCTAAGAAAAGCTCTGTTGCTTCAATGACTGGGGGGTTAGTGCAAGAATTTTCACACGAAGTCCTGCCAAATGTAACACCATTGGTAACAATGATTTTGACAGGAGCGATGATGTTACCAGCCTTAATAAAACTGTGGACTCTTAATAAACACCCATCGAATTTTTTAAGATGCATTGTTTTATGTGCACTGTCGTCATTTTTATTTGGATGGCATGTACATGAAAAAGCTATTTTGATGGCAATCATTCCTTTGAGGTAAGGAGAAAACAGATAAAAATTTTAATAAGAACAATATTTTTAGCATTTTATCAATAATGGATTTAAGTGACGCCAAAACTTTTATTTTATTAGGAATCGTGGGACATTACTCTTTGTTCCCACTTCTTTTTCCTAGTTCTCTACTTGTGATTAAAGTCTTATTGTTACTGTTATATTCCATCTACACTTTTCATAGTTTGTCCAAAGTTTATCCTTTTGCCATCTATAATTATTCATTTCCTCTGTTAAATTGCTTTGAAAGTATTTATATTTTAGGATTAAGTGTTATTTTTGTGTATGAGAATTTTTTACACCAGTTTTTAGGCCTCGGCACTAAATTACCTTACTTACCTTTGTTACTCACATCGTTGTATTGTTCAGTAGGAATTATCTACTCGTGGATAGGATTTTATATCAATTTTTTCACAAGAACTAATGTTACACAAACGAAACCAAATAAAAAGTTCCAATAAAAAGTATGGCGTTTTGTGCCTATGCAACCAATAATACAACCCAACTTTGCATTTCTCTATATTTTCAAACATTATTACATAGGTAGATGCATTAAATAAATTTGAATTTAACCAAAATGCAATTAAATACCGAAAGCATTAAACATAGGAAGTGTATCTCTTGTTTGTTGGACAATATTCGGCATATTCTTCCCAAGTACAACCCGAAGATTTGCAACACTCTGAAGTAATAGAAGCGCCAGCACGTCGATTAACACCTCTTCGAAAACGCAACAACCTTTTTGCTTTTTTCGGTGCCAAATATGGAAATTCTAAACAAAATTTGAAATCGAAATAAATTAGTTTTTTGTTACCTTCATCCACATTGGTGATGTAATTATTGAATCCATTTTGGTCGCTTCGTCGAGTTAAACGATAAATATCCTTCTCGCAAGCCCAGTATAAATGCTTGATTAGAGTTTCACGACATCGGGTATATTTCTCTTTATGCCAAGCTTCCTCCCAGTCGGATTGTGATCTAGGGAAATAATTTTATTTTACGAAGAAAATGATTTATTTTTAATAATTAGTTTTGTGGAGGGTCGATTCAATTATTCGACTAATTTACCTAGATTGGATTGAAATTTTGTTCCTAAAGCATAGAAATAAACAAGGCAATTAAAACCTGAATTAATGTTTTATTACTATAAAAGCAATAAATTTGTTGTTTGACTTTGGAGAAAAATAAAGTTAAGTATAATACTCACTACTCGCACACGTGGGCATTTATGACAGATTTTTTTTTGATTTATCACTTTTTTAATTACTTACCTGTCTCTGAAGACAAGTTCGAGTTCATTTTCGGATCGAGTGGTATCGGACATATCAAGAAGAACGCAAAGCGCAGCAATTGTTGAAACCGGAAGCCACATCTGAAGACAGAAAAAAATCTGTTAACAAGCTTGAATTTGTTAAACTATTTGTTTTTACACTAAGGTTTAAAACAAAAGTTGGTGGAAAAGTGTTTCAATTAGGTGTACATCGACGGACTGGTAAAGAAGTAAAGAACAACCCGGCGCCTTCACCATTTGTATATTTTCCAGAATGCGCAATCGCCAAACTTTAACAAACTCGTCCTACAAGAATTACTTATAGATTGAATAACAAACAGTGGTTTTCAATTGATGCTATAAATTTTGCGGAGGCTATTTTACGACTTCTTAGAACCTTTTACCTGAGGATTCAGCTCCATTGTTGACACTTCTAATCACATATTTATTGCTATCGTGGATTTATCGACACTCAATTTTACACACTTCTCATCTCATTTAACTCTATTTTCAGAACCTTAAAAACTGCAATTAAATCAATTATTCAACAAGACTTTATTGTTGCCTAAATATAGCATCCACGATTAATTATTTTTATTGTACTATTCCGCCCCAACATGAATTTTATTTTGATCCCAAAGTCTAATTTGGCTCATTTATTGCATCAAGACCCAACAAAATGGTCTTGCACACCTCTCCCGGGACAAATCACTTACAATGACGCCATCGGAAAACAACCAAACGGAATAATCAGCCACAAAATCGAATAATAACAAAATATATTTGCTCCCAATAATATTATACAGAAATATTCTTAGAAAGGTTTGTATTTATTTATATTGTAGAGTATGTTGAGGCCTTTAATGAACGCTCTGTAGTCAATTTCGTCCCTCATCCCTCTCTCAAAACTGAAACATTTACAAACAGCATCGAATTCTTGTCTGGTGATAATATTAAGAAGACCCCGAAGCGACAGAGCTCTTTCGAAATGTTCACCCGAAACCGTCCCACAGTTAGTCTTGTCATAATCCTAAAAAAAAAAAACAATATAACAACTAATTAAACTTTTATAAGATATTTTATGGGATAATAGAACCAGGTTGTTTACACTCCAGGTCGTAACTTTTAATAAGCCATGCACCATTATCGGAGCCACAAAGCGAAAACTTTAAACAAAAGCTTACTTGAAAAATTTGAATTAAATTAAGCTCCATTTCGGGCTTTTTCGATAACTTATTCATTGCACTAGACAGCAAAACTCTCTCATCAAAATTGAGGAAATTCCGCTCGCCATCTCGAGTCGGAATATGTTGGAGAGGAACAATCAAAGGAGCTCGTTCCAGGCTTTGCTGGGTGAAAGCCTCCTCAACCACGTCCGAAAACCGGCGATAATCCACACACTCACGTCGTAAAGGTGATGCAAATCTAGAAAAAAATGCAATAAAATTCTTGTCATTGCTATAACAACAACAACTAACACTTCCATCAGAGTTTCCATTTCATTTTCCGTCAAATCAAAGCGACACACCGACAATCCTCGTTTGAAATCCTCACGAGAAATAACATTCTGATTACATTTGTCAAAATCACGCAAAAACTCCATAACACGGATTCTCTCACGCACAACCTTGCCTTTGATTTTGGCCATAATCAAAACAATGTCTTGCTCGGCTCGAGGGACCGGTTTTTTGATGTATTCTTCACCACAAACCTCATGGTGGATAGCACCAGGACACCGGTCCTCACAGCTCTTCGGCTCAACTTCTTTCAAAAACCAGAAATAATTAAACCCAACTTCATTGTTAAAACGTTCTTCCAAGGCGTATAATTCTTCATCGGACAATAAAATACCATTAGATAACAAACACTGACGCATTTGTGACCTCGAAACATATCCATTGTTGTGTCTAAATAACAAAAATTTGTAAATAAACTGTATTGCAAAAACAATTCAAATACTTGTCATAGTCCCTAAATGATGGCTTTAACACGATTCGTCTTTTTGTCACCCTTTGCTTGACTTTATCAACCGCTTCTTCACACAATTCTCTTGACGCCAGATTGACCTTTTGCCAGTCTTTGCCCCCCATTCGGGGCAATTCGACGATTTCACGCGGTGGTACATCCACACACAAACATGGATACTTTTCAAGTTCTTTCGTTGTGAAAACTTGGTCAATGTCGTCTTCAAAGGTCTTCCAACAGACTCTAGTTGGGTCACAAGGGTCGCGATATTGTATCATTATAGCTTCAATTTCAGGTAAAGACAAGTAAAGTCTTTGAATTCCGCTGATTCCCAACATGTCAAGCCCTCGATGGAACTGTGACACAGTCAAACGGCCACTATTTAAAGCATCAAAGTCTTTGAAAAATTCCGACACTCTTAACCTGTTTTCTAAAACATGTCTTTGAATTCTTTTAATTGTGGTGACTAAGTCTTGGGTTTGTTTCGGTTCGTTTAACGCGGAATGAAAGATGCTTTGTTTTCCGAAAATACTCGCAGCTAACTGTTTACCAATTTCGGGTCGGGGAAGTTTAGGTAATTCTGCGTTTATTATTCTTCCCGGAAAAAGACTTAGGACATCCTAAACAGAGGATTAGAATATTTGGGTAGGTCATTCTTACTCCACTAAGATCCATGACTCCGTGCTGGTCCAGGTATTTGACAATTTCGTCGATTGCTGCAATAAAAGCAACATAATTTACTGTGTAACTGTCCTTCAGATATTTTTTCAGCAATAACGTAAAATCGTCTGGCGAGACTAGAATTTTTAAATAGTCTAAAACGCGAGCAAAATGACCTATTGTTACAGTTCCGTTGTTTTTAGAAATCTGAAAATTTTTATTTATTTTTGAAAACTTTGGCTCGAATTAGAATCACAAGTTCATAGTCTTGGAAATAAGGCCTCAGCAGCAAATTTCTCATATTTACAACACATGCTATTTTAGTTAAAAGGAGGTTTAATCGTCTTTCTTCACTTATGCTCAACCTGTTGACATGAAGAGGGTCTTCCCATTCAAGACCTGTTACTAAGGGGGCATTTTGTGAAAAATCGGGCACTGAAAAATAATTTTTGCAAGAATTTTACTTTTGGAAAGTCAAACACTCTACCGCTATCATAAATAACTTCACACAGTTGTGTATACAAGATTCGACCATCCTGAATTCTAAAATAATCCGCAAGTTCTGAAATTTCTTGGTCCGAGAGACCAATAATTGCCTGTAAATGACCGGTGAAAACAGAAATAAATTGTGACTCTAAAAATTTTGATTAAATATTATGTTTGACAAATGTAGAAAGTGAAAACCAGAAATTATTGAATTTTTGTTCGGATCGAGATGACAGAAATACTCCCAAAGATTTAGATTTGTCCGAAAGACCGCTGCTCGTATTTTATTACAGGTGCGCCAGACATCACCTAATTTTATTTGCTACAAAAGAAGATTTATTCTGCGAATGTTAGAAAATCTGGTATACTTTGCAATGCATTTTTGCTACACACAAATGGACAAACTTAAATTTTAAAGATTGTCAAAAAATGACTGATTCATAACGTTGGTGATTTTCGTTGTCGGAATTTATTTTCAGTTGTTTCCAAGTGCAGTGTAACAAAGAAAAAGGGTCAGGTAAATTTAATTTTAGAGGCTATTGTCAGAGGATGTTACCCCTATTACAGGTAGATAAATTTAAACGGATTAATGGAAGGTTGCAACAGAAACTCAAATTATTTTTAACTGATTTTTTATTTTAAGTATTTTTATTTTGTTTGTTTTGTTCAATTCTGTATTTTGTATTAAAAAAATTACGTTTTAGAAAAAAAATGTATAAATCTAGTGTTTGAATTTAGCGCCATGGACAATTAAGGTGTATTTCCGCATCCTCGCTTTGCTATTGGTCGCTTTTCTTTGTTGTTTACTCCGCGCTGATAAGTAGTGCTCGTTTGAGCAAATGGTGTCTTCTGATTGGTCCAAAAGACCGAAATAACTAACGATCGGCGGCGTATTCGAGCGTTGGCGTCATCCTCATCCTTTCGACATCTTTCTCTTCTGTTCTTGAGTTCAGTGGAGGTGGACGTGTTTGTGAATTTGAATTTTTTGACTGTGAATTTGTAAATAAACAATAATAATGGCCAATAATCAAGATTGTCCAATGGAGAACGGTGAAGATTTTTCACAAGACGTGAGCGCCGATCAAAATTTCCTGCAAAATCAGGGCGATCAAGTGAACGGCCAAAATGGTTCGGGAGACGCTCCTCCAGCCGACAGTGGAAGTGCTGATGCTCCAGGTCGAGACGACGACAGGTAAGTCGTATTTTTCAAATTTTTGATACCTTTGTATGAATTATTATAGATTGGTAGTAGTGAAGCCGGCTCTTTTGCGTCTCTTTTATTTAGTTTAATTGTGGCCATCCTGTAAATATGATCGAATTTCTTGTTTCCAAACATGTTTTTTAGCAGTAAGTGAAAGCGTGTAACTTGTATTTTTCCATATTTTTGACTGTAAAGTTCCGATTTGGCGTTTGTGTAAGGCGGCCTTGTAACACCCAAACCGAAGAAAATGGCGTCTGATGATCGAATTGGCGCGAATTTCGAATCTTCAAACTCATTTTGACCAAGTCCTGTTTTTCTTACTTTTCAGCATAATTCGGTCTATGTTTGTGTAAATTTTACTTTTCAGTGGATAGAATCGAACTCTTTTTAAATTCTTTCCGATAGAAAAATTGAGCAAAAATTAATTTTTTCTAAAATCGGGACCGGTGTAGGATGCCAGGTTTACCAAGCCAAGTTTACCCACTTAAACATGCTTCCTTTTCTCCAGGTGGCTTCGTCCGCTATATGGATGATGGGGCGACAGGACGCGGATCGCTGGGACCCATGGTATTTATCCTTGGGCACATCTTCTGCCAGACACTTAGTAATTTCAACGTTAATATTTAAGTTTTGGGATCTTTCATTATGTCCCATTAAAAATTTTGTTCAATGTTTTTTTATATATTTACAAAACTTTACTATCATTTTTTCTGCCTAAATGTAAAATTTCCAGATTACTTTTGAGATTGCAGATCCATTTGATTGAACTAGGATTAATTACTTGATTGCTGTTTACTATTACATTTGTTGTATAATTAAAGTAGTCATTTTATTAATAAGCATTATTCTAAACTTTACCAGTAATGCTTAGGATCCAACCTGGGTGACAATCCTACTAATTCAATATTTTTATTATTTACAGAAAATTGTTTGTTGGAGGCTTGAGTTGGGAAACAACCGACAGTGAGTATACATTTTATTTATCACATCTTAATAGCATCAAAAATAGAAGGTCAAGAGTTTATCAATTTAACAAAATTAAAATTTCGCAACAGATGAATCATTAAAATACCTTTTAACGTTGGTCATTGACCACTTTTTTTTTTCTATGACTGCATAATTAATTATGAGTTTTAATGATTTTTAACTGTTTTTTTTTTATGATGATTTTAAAAAGTCAGTTCTGCTTCTGATTAAAATTGAAGACACCTACTTTTCTGATCTTTCGTTTAAAACAAAACAATTTGCCAATGTGTGTTTCTTAATTTTTACGCCAAACTAATTATTTCAGAGGAGCTTCGTGATCACTTCGGACAATACGGTGAAATAGAAAGTATTAATGTAAAAACTGATCCAAATACCGGTAGATCAAGAGGATTTGCTTTTATCGTCTTCAACAATGCTGAAGCTATCGACAAGGTTGTAGCCGCTGGTGAACACATTATCAACAATAAGAAAGTCGATCCTAAGAAAGCCAAAGCAAGACATGGGAAAATCTTCGTTGGAGGACTCACTAATGAATTATCTGACGACGATATCAAAAATTTTTTCAGCCAATACGGCACTATTATTGAAGTTGAAATGCCTTTTGACAAAACCAAGAATCAAAGGAAAGGTTTCTGTTTTATCACATTTGAATCGGAACAAGTTGTTAACGAGTTATTGAAGACACCTAAACAGACTATCAAAGACAAAGAGGTAATTCATTTAAAATGTTTAAAAAAAATCTGTAATTTCATTCATTTGGTGTTGCGTAGGTTGACGTGAAAAAAGCGACGCCAAAACCTGACGCCATGGGAGGTATGCGTGGGGGCAGGATGATGCCTGGACGTGGGGGTACTCGAGGGCGAGGCCGAGGAGGCTACGGAGGCCAGAATTGGAACCAGGGATATGGTGCATACGGCGGTTATGGTCAAGGTTATGGAAGCGGTTATGATGGTTACGGGGGTGGGTATGACTATTACGGCGGCGGTTATGGAGGCTATGGTGGCTACGATTACTCCAATTATGGCAACTATGGTAAATACTCCTACAGGCATTAGTTTTATCGTTGTTTATAAGTCAGTGCCTTTGTTTAATGCAATCTGCATTACCGACATAATGTTATTATATTTAGTGGAAGGCCCTGTGATATTCACAGATTGTCTTCTGCATAAAACAAACTATAATATATTTACGTATAGTCAACAACTGTTTTGTTCCTAAACCCTATTATTGCATGTTGACCTTTTACGGAAATACATTGTGAAATAACTGGAGCTTGAATAAAGCATTCGTTGAAAATGATTTCATAATGTGCTTTCCATCCATACCTACACAAAATAAACTAAATTTGAAGCTGCAACACAACACAAAATTTATTAGATAATGTAGTGAAGGAAAACATGTCCTCTTAACTTCCTTTGGTTGTACTTATAGTAGAAAACCGTTAACTGATATTTTTTTGTTTACGTGAATGCAGACTATGGATATGGTAACTATGACGGAGGATATGGTGGTGGTCGCAGTGGTGCGCGCGGAAAAGGTACATACTGATCATGTTACATTTATTGTTACTGTGTGTTGTTTCAAATTCAAATTAGATTTTTTAGTAAAAAGATTTGTTTTAATGTAGCAATAGTCGTAACCTGCGTTTACCCAAAAAAAAATCAGTAAGACCATTGTGTATTTTTTCACTGCGTCACGTACTAATCTTTAAAAAAATTAGTAAATGACCATTGTAGGGTTGCAGCATTCTAATTTAAATAAAAATGAAGTGATTTATATCTTTTAAAAAAAAATGACAGTATTTATAAAAAGTATTTTGAAGAACAAACTGGCAAACAAACAACGCAGGTGGCGAGAATATTTTGAGTTTTATTAGTGAGTAGGATTTATCACTAATTAAATTTTTATACTGCTTGTTCTTTTCAGGTGGATCCGGGGGTTATCAGGGTGGTAAACAACGAGGTGGTGGTGGCGGCGGCGGTGGCGGCCGTAACCAAAGGCATCAACCTTATTAGATTTAGTTGTAGAGTACACGTTTAGGTATGTGAGTTGGTCTGACTGATAACCTGTTTGATCATCTACTTTTTTATAGATGTTTCTCAATTTTTTTTGATATTTCGTTTGATTTGATTATGATCATTCCACTTCTCATCTGTCAATTTTTCGTATCGAATTTGTACAGAACATTTAGTTTCTATAATGCATAAAGAAAGCCGTTTATTTTTTTAAACGTCAGGAATGCCAAGTAAATTTGTTCACTGTATTATGTTAACATTTTTTTTTATTTAAGTAATAGTGTAATTTTAGATACTAAGTTTATGTAATCCTGTGTAGGGAGGCATCATGTACTTCCTCCACTGTATGACAATTTAATAATAAAAAATTTGTGTACATAACTTTATCATTCAGGTATATCCTCTACATGTATTATATTGTGTGTCCTTATTAATTTATAAAGTTTTTAAATTTCTAATGTGACAGTTCGACGTTATTGTGGTCTATAAAATTTGAAAATAAAGTACATTTTTACTGGAAATGCTGGTTTTTATTTGTGTTAATTCATTCAAAACAGTTTTGAAGATTTCGGCTGCCTATTAGTTTTAAGATTTAAGGTGCTAAAATATTTTCTTGGTTTTAAAATTGGCGCCAAATCAATACAGGGTACTTCCGTTGGCGCATGCGCACTGATATAGTATTACCCGGGTTCTAGATTAAAAAACGTCCTTGACTGGCGCTGTCGCTCGTAGTGTCCACAATTGTAACTAAGTTGCCAATTTATGAAGTTTACACCCGTGGTTTTGCGGCGTTTGTGCAATTCAATCATATTTCAATCGTGTTAATAATAACTTTAACCGAAAATACTTCCCTAGCTCGCTTCGCAGACTATCTAGAGGTAAGTGAATATAAGCGCGACTTTCTTCCCACTTTTCGGTTCATTACCACATACCCGGTTTTCCTGGATTCGACATGGACAATGATCCATTTTCTCTCCGTGCAGAAATTGCGGTTTTTTCACCCTATTCTGACTATTCGTTCACTTCTTTGCCTTCGAATTTCACTTCTAACACCTCGATGGGAGGAAATTCGACCCCTGGAACGGCCCACAAGGGACAATTGCGCGAAAATTTCGTTATCTACATTCCATGTGTGTAATAATTATGGAATCCCTTTGTCTATCATATTTAAAAAACAATTTCTTCCGAATTATTACAAGTATTTCTTAAGGTATGCTGGTAGTTTTGCCGTTTTCAGGCGTCTTTGCTGGTACACGTTTTCTCAAGTTGTAAATAACTCTTCAGGAATGGTAATGGAGGCTCCCCCATCTCCCCAAAGTGTAGGAAGGGAATTCGTTCGACAATACTACACTTTGCTGAACAAGGCCCCTGCTCATCTACACCGGTAAGTACGACTTTCCACATAAAAAATTACCCAAACACATAATTAATCCCCTGTGATAACGACTATTTTAAATATGCAAATTTTAACCAAACGTTGAACGATTGGTAAAGTTTTCAAATGAAATTAGTTGTAATATTTATTTTTTTCTGGTTTATGTCTGAGTTTTACTGCATAGTAACAATTTATGAGCTATAAGAAAGATAATATTCGAAAATTCAAAATAGTAAATATAAATTATAAACTGAATCTACACCCATGCTGAATTATTGTTACAACTAAGTTTTCATACCAACATGTTTATTTCTTATCATTTTATTGGCTAATTGTTCATAGGCGTCGAATTTAGTCCATGAACTAACTATTCAAAGATCAAAGAAAATTTTATTTACCAATATCATTATTTATTCATTTACAAAAAGCAAGCATTTTAAAGTTTTATTTTTGTCAAAAACTGAATGCAGTAAAAAATTATCATAGTTTAGTTTGCTTAACTTTTTCCCGGTATAATAATTACATGAAAGTGTTCTTGAGATACGTTAAACGGTGAACTTTTAAACAAGGTCACGAAGGTGAGATTCTTTTTATCAAAACACTAATAAGGACTACATTTCATAACAGTGATTTAATTTATTTATGCACCTACTTTGAAAAAATTAATTGAAGCGTAGGTAATTACACTTTACTGAGTTTCAATTCGAGGTGAGGCATTTTTACAAGAATGACCTTTGAAACATATTACGTCACACACATGAAAACAAATCTGTTGTGGGCATTCAGTAAACCTAAATAATAATTAAAAATGTTGTGTTTTTTTTGTATACGCTCTCAAAAACAGCTGTTTTAGGGACTCATTTGAGTTCCTAACATGAATCTTTTCCGGATTCAATAAAGTAGTACGTAAAATGGTTATTTTTGGTACTCAGTTTCCAAAAACTGTTTTTCCGAACTAAAAAATTAAATTTTACTATTGTGGCGAAATTTTTTAATTAATAAGAGGTGTGAATTAGTGTTTTAATAAAAAAATGTTTGTAACACGTACCTAAAACGTTTTTGCGGACTCGGTTTCACCTCGTCCGAGAACAGCGACAATTCGTCTGCAAAAACTGTGTTTTAGGTACTTGTAACAAAGATAACTATTATAGTCGGGTTTCTCAAACGATTTTTTTTAAACAAAGTTCTATTATAATTGTGACTACTAAAAAATAAATAAATAAATGGTTATCCAATTTTTATTGTTAGGTACTAACATAGAATTACACTTTCGATAACTTGTGTCTATTTTTCTGAAATATCTATTCAGAAATATTCAAGAGACAACTTATCTTATTGTATATTATTATTTTTTAATGGAAAATATTAGTGTTGAAAAAATATAAAGCAATCTATTGTGATGTAATTGCTGCAGTTGATTTTTTTATTTTGGTATTTAGTTTTATTTAAGATTTGAGTTTATAAAATTTCAATTTTTGAGAAGTTTTACTAGTATATAAAATAAAAAAATACGTGTAAAGAAAGCTAAAAGTTCCTGTAATTCCTTTAGATTTTACAACCAAAACTCTTCTTTCATTCATGGCGGTTTGGACCCACCGAATCGCGAAACCAGCCCTGTCATCGGCCAGAAACAAATCCACCAAAAAATCCAACAACTGAATTTCCACGACTGTCATGCTAAGATCACCCAGGTTGACTCTCAAGCCACTCTCGGCAAAGGCGTTGTCGTCCAAGTGACCGGCGAGTTATCCAACGCCGGTCAACCGATGCGTCGTTTCACTCAAACCTTCGTATTGGCCGCCCAAAGTCCCAAAAAGTACTACGTTCATAATGACATCTTCAGATACCAGGACGAGATCATCTCCGATGAGGAATGCGAACCGGAAAACCGCTCTGAACCGGAAGACGAGACTCCGCAAGAGTGTCAAGTTTTGAACGATGTCCAGCAGATGAATCAAGCGCCGATCAACTACTACAATCCGACTAATACACCCATGCAGGCTAATATGGCGCCGGTACCCCATCACCAGCAACCCCATGTTTTAGCTCCGCCAGCGGTGCCCCAGGTTAATGGAGCGGTGCATCCGGATGATATCAGCGTAATACCTGGACCTGTGCCCCATGTCAATGCCGCAGCTCAAGGACAGGTCATTCCGACACCCATCACCAATATCCAACCATCGACGATTGTACCACCGTTGAATCCAACGGCGCCGGTCGAGGAAGCCCAAAATGAACTCCAGAATGAGGAGCAACCGGAAATTAATTACAATGAAGTGAACGAGCAGGAAAATGAACAAGATTTGAACCAAGAGCCGGGTATGTTATGAGAAAATTGATAAATCTTTTTTATTTTCTGTTTTTTTTTATAGTGGCGTCTAATGAACCTAAAACCTACGCTAATTTGTTAAAATCTGGCAACAACGTACCGTTTAATAATCCACCAATGGGTACTTCAGGACCGGCTCAGCAACCACGAGCTGTATCACCGGTAATTGTTAAAATAATTATGTTTTTTTAGATATTTATTTGTTGTTTTAGCCGAATATGGGGCCCAGGGGAGAACAAGGAGGTCTAGGAAATCGTAATAACATGAACCGTGGACCTAGGGTTAACCAGCAAAGAGTTCAGAAACAAGATTCGGTTCGGGGAGCCCCCGGTCGGCCTTCTTTTAACGAAGAAGGTACGTTTTATCTGATCTTCAGTTACAAAATATTATATTTTAATTTTTACAGATGATCGGAAACGACCTCAAGGAAACAATTTCGGCGATCAAAACCAACTGTTTCTGGGAAATTTGCCCCACAATGCGACCGAGGAAGAGTTACGAGAGATTTTCTCTGAATTTGGTTCAATTCTCGACTTGAGGGTTCACACAAAACCAGCCAATAAAGCAACACTTCCAAACGGTCGTGCCCCACCAAATTACGGTTTTATTACTTATGAAACACAAAGTGGTGTTCAAAATTGCTTAGCTGCAAAGGTAGTTATAATTCTTGATTGTTTGTTTGGTAATTTGTCGTTTTTAGCCGATTTATTACCCGAAAGATGACAAAAACGGCACTCAATTGAACGTTGAAGAAAAGAAGACCAAGGATCGTCAGTCGTACGGAAGCGGTCGTCCAAGTAGCAATGATAATCGTTCGCGCGATTCCGGTCCTCGTAGGAGCGGTCCGGGTCTGGGAGGAGCCAATAGAAACAACGCAACGGGAGGGAGTCAATCGGGTATAATACCGAATCGGACCAACAACTATAATAGAGGCGGAGGACCCCCGAATCGAGGTCCGAACACGTACAATCGTCGCTAATATGTCTTTGTCGTATCATAAAGTGAACTTCGCGCGAACGAATTGTGAATGGGACGTGTACAGTGTTCAAGAACGGATCAAGACGTTAGTGCCAATAGTGGTTCATTAGCTGCATATTTACATCAAACCATTTCTTTTTCCTCTTGTTTAGGGTTGTTGGACAATGTCCGAATTGATATCCACCAATCAATACTAATAGTTCTCTTTTTCAAGTACTTATTGGCTGTGTTGTATAATGCGATTGGTTGATAAAAAAATGGTATCGTTCGGAGGTTGAGTAACGATAAAAAACAATGTTTCGAGCAGTTTTATGGTTTGAACTTAAATATAAGCAGGTCACCACGGGTCATACGTTACAATTATTTTACATAACCTAACAGCTGTATGCATGTTGATGTTAGTAGCTGCTAACTCGTAACTAAATTTTCTACTAGACCCTTATTTTTTATTTTTTAATGCCAAATGTACATTATATAGGAAATGTACATAAATAAAGATTTGAATAAAAAGTAGTCTTTTTATGTGAGTATGATATTAAAGAAATTAGTAGAAAATTTAGTGTATTTAGCTTCTAAGGTCACCTATTCATATGGTTCTAAACATAATTAAGAACTTTTGCAATTGTATTTTTTCAGTTACTTTTAAGTATTTATCTTTTTTTAAGGTTCATTAAGTACTTTCTTTCGAAAATTATTTTATTCAAGTTGTATCCAACGTCAAACGCAACTTGATTTATTATACACAATAGAAAGTTTTTATCTTTTGCAGCTAACCAATTTTGATTTTATCAAAATTTTTAATCAGTCACCCAGCCATAATTTTTGTTAAATGCTTTAAAGTGTTTGTGTCCATGTTAAGTTCAAGTTACATGTAAATAAATAGAGGGTGTATTCCCCATTTTATTTAAGGTAGCATGTGAAAGCGTTTTGTTAATTTTTATAAATTTGTCTGGTGAAAAAGTGGAATGTTATTTACAGGCTTAGTTTCACTTTTTTAATTCCCTAGATTTTTGTTACAGTATTTGTTCCTTTTTCCCTGTGATAAATCACCTTTTCTCTCAAAAAATACACTTGACACCGTTTTAACCAAAGTTCTTCCTTCGCTAAACTAAGACTTGTGCAGGTTCCACTAGTCACAATTCAACTTTCAGGATCTTTTCAGTTTGTCGTTCCTGTAATATTGTCAAATTGTTATTAGTAACATTAAAGGAAATTGTTACAGCAATCTGAGTGTTTCATTTTTAACTCAAAACATTTTTCAACCTGAAAAAATCGCCAATGAAACAGCCATATTGTTGGTTGCATACCTGTTGGAATTAAAATTCTATTTCTAACAAACTCGTATTTTAAACAAATTAGACCAAATGCTTCCAAAAACAAATGAAATACTTATGAAATTTAACAACAATAATAAATATTCCGCATCTTGTAACGGGGTCACCCAATATCTCCCAAACTTTACCATACGAACTCAAAAATCTGGCTTATTTAATTCATCTCAATAACCAAAGCGTCAGTTACTTAACATTTGTTTCAACTATTAATTAAACTGATGTCACAAAGCGCTATTTGATTATAAAAACGCATATGGGTCGCCCAGATGTTAAACTTCAGCTTAAGTCTCATTTAAATTTTATCCACGTCATAAGTTTTAAAATTTATGATGGGAGAAAAGAGACGAGAGAGTGGGATTTGAGGGAATTTATCTCCGGTTTGTGGGCGATGCTTCTCTTTAGCTGCTTGGAGTAATTTATTCGTTATTCCAGTTGGTGTGGTGCTCGAAGGCGGCCACATATCAAAAAACTGGTAAGTATGTATTAGTTAATATGGGTTTAATTGCTTTTTCTTTAGTTTCAAGCCAATTAAAGGATTATTTTCAATAAAAAAATATATAAACAAGAGAATTATTTAGTTTTTTATTGCCAGCTTTTATTTACCTTGTTTTGTTTACTTATGTTTCCAAACTCGCTTAGGTAACTAAATGTTAAAATTTTACTCAGCGAGATTGCGCGAATCATTTTTTTTTTCAAGGTGTAATTGTAAGGAACAATTTGTTGCAGCTATTTTTTTTTAATAAGAAATATGACGTAATGAGCTTTTCCTAGTTAAAGTCTGGCATTGTTTAATTTATTGCTCTTAAAATAACTTTGACTCAATTTCATTTTATTGTTGTAATGTTAGCAAACTCTTGAATTAACTGCGAGGCAAAAATAGTGCTGACTTCAAATGTTATAAATTGTTCAATGAATTTAAATTGTATTTCTTTAAGTCTTTAGGGGTTATCGTTATTATTTGGGCCGTCCTTGATTAAAAATTATCTTTAGATTCTAACGTATCCGAGAATGATAAGACAATCAAAACAAAAATTCTTGTTAAAACCACCAAACCCAACAAAGAGCTGTGTTTGTATTACTTAATTACATCATCTGCGTTTTATACATCAACGCAAAACAATTTTATTTAGTTTCCAGGAAGTTCAATGAATCGCGTAGACTTAACTATAATTTTAAACAACTGTAAATGAATCGCGTCTAAACACCTAATTTTGCCATGAATTAAATTATTTCCTGTTGATATACCAGCGGATGAGGCAAAAGAGATAATTCTCTCCTCCTACATTGTCCTTGTTTTATCATTTAGCACAAGTTTTTTGAACCGATAAAATTTTTCTAAATAGATCAAATTTTGCTTTTTTATGTCTGGATTCTAATCTGATCGATTTTGCGTAGGCTTTAAATGTAAACCATGATGTCATTTCGGAAGGATTACTGTTTTAAACATTAAACCATGTGTTCATAAAGTCGATGGAAATAGATGTGCTCAATTACGCGACACTTTCATTGTTAATTTCAGGCAAAATGAAGTTTCTTCACTTGACTTTGACAATTTTCGTCGTGTTTCTGGTCACTGAGGGCTTGACCGAGAAAATTGTAAGTCACACAAATTGTTACCACATTTTTCTAATTCCTTTTATTAGAGAAAACACAAAAAATACAGGAAGCATCGCAAACCCGCACTTGAGGAGACCGAGTCAGCCGATACGAGTAAAACTTTGGAAAAAAATGACATCGAGGCCCCACCGGAAGTGACTGATGAAGAAATTATTGACAATCGCGTCCCTCTCATTGGTAATTAATCTCTGATTGTTTTTTTTTTTCTCACATAGAGTTGCAGATCCCTGCATTAAGGTGCATTGCGGGGCTGGGAGGGTGTGCGAAGTGGACTCTGAGGGCGAGCCCCAGTGCGTTTGCATCCCCACGTGCCCCGTTGAGACCGAACCTCGACGAAAAGTCTGCTCCAACCATAACGAAACTTGGAGTTCAGACTGCGCTGTCTATCAACAGAGGTGTCTGTGTGATAGGGGTGACCCGGAATGTAAAGGAGAGCAATACAAACATGTCCATATTGAGTATTACGGCGAGTGCCGCGAGATGAAAGTATTGTTGCAATTTATTATTTCGGCCCTTGTAATTATTTAATTTTTTTAGCAATGTACCAAAGAAGAAATGGCCGATTTCCCTCGCCGAATGCGCGATTGGCTCTTCAACATCATGCGAGACTTGGCCGACAGGTCCGAATTGACCCCTCATTACCTCAAGATGGAACGCGAGGCCGAATCCAACATGACTCGTCGCTGGACAAACGCCGCGATTTGGAAATTCTGCGACTTGGATGGCTATCCTCCAGACCGGTCCGTTTCTCGTCACGAGTTGTTCCCCATTCGAGCTCCTTTGATGGCCCTCGAGCACTGCATAGCCCCCTTTTTAAACTCGTGTGACGTCAACGATGACCATAGAATCAACATCAAAGAATGGGCCAAATGCTTGGAATTGGACGAAGACGAAATTGAAGATAGGTGTGAAGAGATTAACGATGCTGAGGAATAATTTTAGGTTTTGTGGCGCTCTAATGCAGAATTAAATGGTGCTAAAGTCCTAACTAGGTCATAGATAACGAAGAGTTTTTGTAAATTTTATTTGTACTTATAGATGGATTTATTGTGAATAACACTGCCTTATTTTTATCGTATTTTTGTATAAAATGCTATTAATGCAAAATAAATACCTAGTAGTTTTGATTTTAGAACTTGCGTTTTATTATTTTTGTAAGAATCCAAAAAGAAGCTCTTAGATTTCTTCCTGTAGTTGTGGGAAGAATCGAATCGACTAGTGAATAATCAATAAATAAATAAAAAAATCGACTTCTATGGAGTAACTAGTAATATTTTATGTATGAATATTTAGCTATTTATGCAAGACGGTAAAGAAATTGTTTATCTACGAGTGAAAAGGTTAAATTTACGAGTGACTTTTTTCACGACTCGATAAGCATCTTTATCGTCGTGTATAATAAAAGTGGAATATAAACAGTGGATAAAAATTACTTTTGTTCCACTAGACGATAAAAGACTACTTTATCTACTGAAATTAGTTGATAAAAACATTCTTTAACATTGAGTACAAAATAAAAGTTATACCGTGCGATCAAAAATAAAATAAACTAGAGTAGGCGTCGATTAAATTCTACAGTTGGCAACACATTGGCTGGAAATTTTCCACACAAACTGAAATTGAAAATGACCATTTACCGTTTTCGTTTTATGCAGCTATAAACATTTTCTGCTCTAAAGTGAACATTATTTTTCTCAAAAAGAATAAAACGCAAACTTGTCAAAGTTTCCGCTGACATTGATGTCAAAAATCAGGATTGTCATCTGAAGGACTTTAATCATCGCGTTATCGCTTTTTTTGATCGCATTTTTAAACCTTTTATTTTGTACTCAATGTTAAAGAGTGCTTTTATCAACTAATTTTAGTAGATAAAGTAGTCTTTTATCGTCTAGTGAAATAAAGTGACTAAGAAATTCTGATAGGTGAACAAAATAAAACGAAATATTATACACGACGATAAAAATTGTTTATTTAGTCCTGAAAAAAGTCCACTCGTTAACTTAACTTTTTCACTCGTAGTTAAACAATTTCTTTATCGTCTTGTAAATAGAAAAAAACCGCAATGCTAGGCAATCAACAATACACAAAATTGTATCAAAATTGAACAACTTTTGCAAAATGCATTCTTCAAATTTGTGCAATTTTACAAGATTTGCGTTTGTTAAATGTAATCTGCTAAGGACAATACACATAATTTGATATAAACGCCTTGAAAAATATTCAAAAATTGTAGGTTTATGTAGTTTGTATACCCTTCAAATTTCAAATAAAAATAAAAAAGCCGTCATTTTTCTATCGCTTTTTAAGTGAAGTTGGTGTAGAATCGACATAGCATTTTAGTAGGAGCATTTTCCAGCACTTTTAAAATATTTGTGGATGCTGTTTGTGTATTTTGAAAATTTGAAAGCGGTTGAGAAAACTTAAACGCGTGTTAAAAACGGCTACAACTTGCTCAATATTAGGCAATATTTTTCAACATTGTTAAACTTTTAAAGTGCTATTTAACTTAAACCCGGAAACTCAAATTAAACAATTTTCTTAGACAATAAATATTAATAAATAATTATTTATCCGTTTCCCTCCAAATTTGAATTTTTCAAGGTTAAAAAACCGAAGCCAAGCTTTCCCCATTGCCCAATCGATAGACATCACATCTAGCCGCATCATACTTTTCCTGTCATTGGTCAAGCCAGGTCACGTGCCCCAACTCTCACCGTTCGTTGGCTAAAATTTATCATTTGGCGGGCTACGTTGTGAGAAGCCGTTGTAAGAGTTGTGCAGCGAAAGCGTTAGTGGCGTCTAAACGAAAATGGTGAGTAATTTTATCGAAATTTACCCCAAAAACCTTTGTTTCACACTCGAAACTTCAATTTTGTAGTTCCCCCCATGTCAGGACGCACTTTGTGCGGCTTATCACTCGTCACTATTTTTTGTGTTGTTTTCAGGCTGGTGGCAAAGCAGGCAAAGATTCGGGCAAAGCAAAAGCCAAGGCGGTGTCTCGTTCGGCGCGTGCCGGACTCCAGGTGAGTGTCTTTGGGACTTCTGCGCCCCTGAACAACCTTAGAGGTTAGGTTAATCCGCCCCCGGTATTTTGTTTAGTTCCCCGTTGGGAGGATCCATCGTCACTTGAAGAACCGTACTACGAGCCATGGACGCGTAGGGGCCACCGCGGCTGTGTATTCTGCCGCGATTTTGGAGTATTTGACAGCTGAGGTGAGAGGGTTCTAGGTTAGGTCTAGATTGGGACTGTCTATGTTGCAGGTTTTGGAGTTGGCCGGAAATGCCAGCAAGGATTTGAAGGTGAAGAGAATCACCCCGAGACACTTGCAGTTGGCCATCAGAGGGGATGAAGAGTTGGACAGCTTGATCAAGGCCACTATCGCCGGAGGAGGTGTCATTCCACACATCCACAAGAGTTTGATCGGGAAGAAGGGGGCGCACTCGCAACCTGTCTAAGTGTTGTTGTAGGTGTAGAAGAGACTTATGTGTCGATGATGTGTTTTAATATTGTTGGGCACATGTTTGATGATGCAGGCTAACGCTTGCAAATTTCTTAAAATTCTAAATAATTTGTTATTGAAATTCCAAGTTTGTTCAGCTGCAATGAGCTGTTTTTTCTCCAGTTTTTAGTTTTTGAGTAATGTTTTTTTAATGTGCCTTCTCCTTAAACATATTCGTTTGTGACTAGGTTTAAGTTTTTTAGTACGTAAATACTACATTTAACTTAGGAGATGTAAGTTTGTGTTCATGTCATACAAATAAATACTTTCTTACTTCATATTCACCATTTTTCATTTTGCAAGGGTCTAGAGTTTGAGAAATTCGTGTTCCTAAATATACAGAAAAATTGATAGTTTTTTGTATGTGAAACGAATAAAAATTCAAATTCAAACTGCTCTTTATTATTTTACAATAAACGAAAACTAGACCTTACTTTGTCCAAAAAATGTTCATTTCAAAAAAATCAAAAATTTTATTTGACGTTACTAAAAAAAAATGACATCACAACGTATGTAGCCAACCAAACAAAAAATAAATTCAAATTTAGCAAAAAAATTAAAAGTGCGCAATTGCAAGTATAAAGGTCATTTTATCACATTATCCCTACACATCAACTCAATAATTATTTATTTGAGTGGGGGGGCAATTACAAATACTTGTAATATATCTAATCAACAGTCTTCGAATATATACAACACAGCCTTTAAAAAATTAACATCTAGTATACACGAGCTGCAGGTAAGTCTCGTAGTCAAATATGTATTTCCAATAATTAGATTTTTTTGAAAAAAAACTTTTTTGTTTCTTAATGTGGTGATTTGTGCTTTTAAGTTGTCCACGTGTTTATCTGTCAATGTCACAATTTCTAGGTTATGTTTACAGCCTAATTAAAAAAATTCGTAAAAAAATTCTTGTAATGTGTTACAGTTTATCTGTGAGATACCCGTTTGTGCCCTGTTTGTTATGACCTAATTTTTCCAGAAAATGTATCGCGGGGGTACGAGTGAGATATGGAACCCTTGTCAAGATTTATTTTGTTCATATCCGAGCGCTGGTCACGCTGTTCTCATTTTAAATACCGAATTTAACTTGCCTCCAAGCATTTTGCTCAATTTGTGGAACCAAGGTAGTGATTTAAGTAGCGAAAAATTAGTCTCCTCAAGTAAATAGGATTTTAGCTAAAGTTAGGGTAACGGTGGATGGGGGCACTAGTAGGTGGTTGTCGTGGCTGAAATCACACCATTTGGATTACGAGGGGGTTCACCCGCCTGACCTAATTACCGGAGACATGGATTCGTTGTCAAAAGATGTTTTAGATTACTTTGCACAAAATCAAGTAACAAAAGTTGTTAAAACACCCGATCAGAACAACACTGATTTCACTAAAGCCCTAATCGAATTGAATAACACTTGCATAGCACAAAATCTACAAGTACAGATAATTTTTTATGGCCATATTATTTTCTAATTATTTTTTTTAGCTTGAGTCAGTTTTTGTCATTGCAGATACTTGTGGAAGATTTGATCAAATCATAGCTAACATTAATACTCTTTGTAAGGCACCGAAAATTCTAAAAAAACTTAAAGTTTATCAAGTCGCATCAAATTCAATCACCTGGTTATTACCAGACGGGGATCACACAATTCAAATTCCTTCAAAATTGAGGAAAAGCAATGAATGGTGTGCCTTAATCCCCCTCAAATCACCAACGTATGCCACAACGACGGGTTTAAAATGGAATCTAAGTACGAATGGAACACTTTTGTTGTTTTTATTGACTTTGTTTTTCTAGACCAATCAAAATTGGAGTTTGGGGGGTTAGTAAGTACTTCAAATACATATGATGGCGTTTCGTCTGCAGTCACTGTTTCCAACGATAATACTTTGATTTGGTCAATGGGAATAGAAACACTTCTAGATGGTGATAAACATAAATTTTAAATTGAAATATTGGGTGGCCTTATTCCTTAATAGACGATTCACTTAGAAAAAATTATAATATATTTGTAGTAGGTAGCTGGTATCTGTTTAAAATTGCTGTGAATAGGCAACTATAATCTAAAAGTTCCTCAAATGTAAAAACAAAACTGAGCTTTAAAATAATAGGAAGTAATTTGTCCTTGACTGTCCTCCGCAATTCAATACAGATATTAAGTGCTATTGAAGCCATGACTGTGTCATTTTTTTGAAAATATTTATTTTTGTATATAACGTTAATAAAAATTTGGTTGTTATAAGTTTGTTTTATTAAAAAAAACTCGTTTTCGTTCTGTGCAAAGTAAGAAGAAAATGAAAAACTGGAAATAAGGATATTCTAGTTTATGTTGGAAAAGTGGGGAGGAACAAGAATAGACTGCGCGCTGCCCTACTCGCTATATCGTGGCTAAGCCCGGTCCTTATAAGGGGAGAGTAAGAGAAGGATGAACCCAAAAAAAATTCCTTTCCTGTATTCCTAAATAAATATTTTCGAAAACGTAAAAAATGCGAATTTCTTGGCACCCACTAGTGCAAAATTAGTTTCAACAGTGATAAATGACATAATTTGGCAGTCAATTTCGAGATGAAGATTTAGTAAATTGCTATTTGTAATTAGCACATTTTATGTACTAATCAATCTTACCACTTAATTAAGCTCTATTTACAAACGCGACAAGATATCAATTTCATACAAGTGTCATATTTTTCGCCTATATTTCTGTTTCTAAATAAAAATGCAACACTTAAGTGTGGGTGTATTGCGCGCGCAAAAGGGGACTCTTCTCCGTAGAGCTGACCTGGGGATAGGACAGTCACTGCGGGCTCCCTGAGTTGTGTGGTGCTCCTGGACCGCTTTTTGTCATCCACTTGTTGTAAGTGACATTTTTACACAGCTAGACCTTTTCATAGCTAATACTCATACTAAAATCTCTTTAAAAAAAGAATACGAATATAAAATTGCACAATTTTCACACTAGCGCTCTTTCACCCTCTCAAAAGGAGATTTGAGAGCGAGTATGTTAGCATCCAGATTTCACAATTTCGACAATCTACTATATGTACTAGTATAGAGCCATGAAAATGGTCGTTTTTATTTTTTTTTGTTTTTTTTTATTGTTAGTTTTTTGTTTATAATTTTGTATTGTTCTTGCGAGTAATAAAATTGTTACTGTTAAAATCTAGATTTATGTTAAATTTATTTTGGGAGCTGTAAGTGCAGACGTCCGAGCCAAGAATAACTCGTCCAAGTAGCGCTGCCAAATACAGCCACACGCTAGCCCTGGTATAATTTACATTACTACTAGTAGTTAAAATTTTACATAAAACTCCTATTGTATTTAAGACACTTTTTAATTAATTATTCCCTAACAAAATTTGACTCAAATCCAATTAAGGGTCTAAAATTAGAAAATTCTTGGATCGGTACAATACCTAAATATAACCAATTGTTTGTTTTGTGTCCAAGATTCGAGAACATTAGGCAATACTTAATATATTTACCTGTGCTTAAAACGCCATTTGAGTTCGGGGTTTTGACTGTGTTTGTTTTTCCAGAGTTTTTTCCTAAACGCCTTTGACCATGTCTGATGAGGAAGAAGTCTACTCGTAAGTATTTTTAATTCGAGCGACGATAATTAGGTGCTTCTGCGTTATTTTTATTTTTGTCGTTTTATTTATTTTGGGCTTCCTTGGCTATTAGAGATATGTAAAAAAATCGGTAATTTTTTAACTGTTCAAATATTTTAGCGAAGAGGAGGAGGAGGAAGAGGAAGTTGTAGAAACGTAAGTGTCCCAATTACCTTAAAAACGCACTTGAACCGTGCGTTGATTTTTTTCTAATTGTCCATTGTGCAAATATCCATCTAATAAAAACCTATTTTTTCTTTTACAGAAAGTAAGTAAACCCTTCAACCCAAGTCACTGTTTGGTAGAGTAAAACCTGAGATGTAGTTAGAGTTTGTTCCAAAATTTTTTTTGAAAATTGTTCCAGTTTTAAAATATTTTTTATTTTGTAATTTTTCTTTTCCTTTCACCTCGCCCCTGCCCTTTGTGATGTGTACCCCACAGGACTACAACAACAACAACCACCAAAGTCGAGTAAGTCCAAAACCGCTTAAAACTTTACTTATTTAAACTAAAATGTTTAAATACGTAAAGTAACCCGTTTTAAGCTTGGATTGGCTTCGTCAAACTTCGCATTGTGTTCGTTTTCTGCAATAATACCACTAGAAGAAGATATTTCCAGCGACTCTTCCAGCTTTTCATGCGCTCTATTATTAATTTTTGTCTACTCACAATAGAAGAGAAAAGCCCAAAGCATAACAGCTTTAAATTGGCCTCTAAATTTACTCGTAATTTCTAGTTTGAGAAACAAAATTAAAAGGGCAGAAATGGTCATTTTGCGCTACTTGCATCAACTGCATTTTCATTAAAAAATGTATTAATTTGTCGAAACAAACAGGGAAGGAGCTGGCGATCCAGAATTCATCAAACGTCAAGATCAAAAAAGATCCGACTTAGATGAACAACTTCGCGAGTACATCACGGAATGGCGCAAACAACGTGCCAAGGAAGAAGAAGAACTCAAGAAGTTGAAGGAGAAACAAGCCAAGCGTAAAATCAGTCGTGCCGAGGAAGAGAGAAAGATGGCTGAAAGGAAGAAGCAAGAAGAGGAACGCCGTATCCGCGAAATTGAAGAGAAGAAACAACGTGATATTGAAGAAAAGAGACAACGGTTGGAAGAAGCCGAGAAGAAACGTCAAGCTATGATGCAAGCCCTGAAAGATCAAAATAAGAACAAAGGACCCAACTTCACCATCACCAAACGTGATCCTTCCTCGAACTTGAGCGCGGCGCAACTTGAAAGGAACAAGACCAAGGAACAATTGGAAGAAGAAAAGAAAATTTCTCTGTCCATTCGTATCAAGCCTTTGGTTCTTGATGGTCTCAGTGTTGATAAACTCCGGGAAAAAGCTCAAGAATTGTGGGATTGCATCGTTAAACTGGAAACTGAAAAATATGATTTGGAAGAAAGGCAGAAACGTCAGGACTATGATGTAAGCAAGGAAAGTAAAATAAAAACATGAGATAAAATATTTTTTCTAGCTTAAAGAATTGAAAGAAAGACAAAAGCAGCAACTCAGGCACAAGGCCTTGAAGAAGGGCTTGGACCCCGAGGCTCTCACTGGCAAATACCCTGTATGTTTTTATAACTTGTCTTTTCAAATGATTTAATGTTTGATTACTTTTTCAGCCTAAGATCCAAGTAGCTTCCAAATATGAGCGTCGTGTCGACACCAGATCGTACGACGACAAGAAAAAATTGTTTGAAGGTGTAAGTATACCAAAATTAGTAAAAAAAAGGACCGACAGTTACGTTGTGACCGTAAATATGATTTCTATTAGGGTTTTGATCACCTAAATATGGAACTTTTGGAAAAAGTTTGGAAAGAGAAAGTCGGCGAGTTCGAAAGCCGGTCGAGAAGTAAGTGGGCATATACGTTTTTTGTTGTGCCCATTTTTCTATTAATAACTTGTCTCGTGTCCTTTTTCTAATCACAAAACTGTACTGTGCAATGTCTGAGTGTGCGTTTTACGTTTTAACAGGGTTATGAAGAAATCACCAAGGAAATCAATGAAAAACTCTGGAAAGACAAAATTGGACAATTCGATTCGAGACAAAAATGTAAGACTTGCTTGATTGTTTGCTTGTGACAAAATTTCCAGAGGCAGATTTTAAAATGTTGGTATTTTAGCTAAACTTCCCAAATGGTTCGGTGAAAGACCCGGCAAAAAGAAGGGCGATCCTGAAACACCTGAAGGTGAAGAAGAAGGCAAACATGCTGCTGATGACGATGAAGACATCAAGGAGCCTGTGTTTGAACCCGAACCCGAAGAGGAGGAAGAAGAAGAGGAGGTTGAAGTAGAAGAAGAGGAAGAGGACGACGAGGAGGAAGAAGAAGAATAAACCACCAACGCTTTTTCCCTGATGGTACTTTTTATCTTATTTTATTTTCGTTTCCAACAAATTTATTTGTAATTAATAAACTGTATTTGTAATCAAATAAACATCGTTACAGAAAGAGAAAAATCAAAACAGTTTTTTCCAAATAAAACTTTATTAATACAATCATAGAATACAAATTATGCAGCAATAACTTTACTTTGTTGCCCTTTCTGCGTCATATTTATCTTGTCACCCAAACTCAAAGCCATTCCCTGCAACAACAAACACTAAAACTGGTAACTCACAATCAGTTCTACCAACCTGACTCTTTGCTCTGATCCTGATATGTCCAGTAACTGGTGCATCAGGCTTATTGAACGGTTTTTCAATACTCAAATTGGCAAGTGCATCCTCTCCGAAAATTGATTTCGCGTACATATTTGCCGCCATAAAACCACACTGCCCTGACAAAGCTTTCTCAGGTGTCAAACACTTCATATTAGTGCTTTTAATCAAATGTTTCAAATATTCCGCAAGATCGGTTAAGGTTGTATTAACCGAAACCTTATTTTCCCATTCAAACTCAGCCCACATTTGCCTGAATTCGGAATCACTACAAGTGGCAGGGACTATGTAATCCATAATATCAATATGGATGTCATCCAGAACCACCACATTTCGGTCAGACGCCGCTCCCGTGACGTCATAAACAATATTCCCGAAAATAATCCCGTTTTCAGTCGAAGCCACTTTGACGTTGGCTTTGATATTACAGAAATCTTTCGGCGCGAGAACCACCGGTTGCGGTTTTTCCACCAGTTTCAAGTCGCCCAGTGTTGCCAACTCGAGAGTACAATTTTGTAAAGTATCATTCGTCTGATTGACTATCAAAACATCCAAAACAATATCATACTGATTAACATGGACATAAGCTTCGGCATAAACAGGGTCCGAGAATCCGGTCAGTTGAGTCACCTTGTTTAGTTTATTAACACCAGTATTTGTATCAGTGCTACCACCACGACCACCAACCAAAGCTTGTGATAACGACGTTTCGAAAACATTTTCTCCTAACTCACCCGACTTGTCGGCTTGTAATTGCATAAAATTAATCGGATCATCGGCGTGTATAACATTTCCAGCCTTCTCTTTAGCTTTCTGATTTAGTGCTTCTTCGATTTCTTTAGCGACTAACATATCGTTAAGTGCTTGTCGGCACAGATCTGTGAAGACTTTAATGATGGTAGGTTGCCGGTCTGAAAGGACTCGCAAACAGAACAAAATATGGTCCTTATCATCATTCGTCATTGCTTTAGTTGGCAAACCTGATTTCCCCAAATGAATAATCCCGGCCATAATCATCATAACTTCGGCATCGAACCGATTCTTCTCAACCGGTTTAACCGAATTCCCATACCTTAGAGCCAATTTAGTTAAAGTTGACGCAATGGAAGCCCCGATAAAGAAATCACCGTCGATTAAATACTGACGGAGCGGGGGCCGTTTCTCTTTTGTGCTTTTTCTAAACCCGAGAAATTTTACAAACCGGCATCCAGGTAAGTGATTGATACTTACTGAATAGTATTGAATGCAGATTGGGTCGCGTAAGTTCCATCAGAGGTCACGAGAGTGCTGGAGGGTTGTGCTGGGTTTGTTTGGGTGGCTTCTTCGGAGTCTCCGGCCACTAAACGCTGCTCCGCTTCTAGAAGAGGGCCCTCACCTAAGGTGTGATTGATTGCTTTGAGTACAGCCTGGATATCAGCCACTGTTGTAGCGTATTCGCCTAAAATCCAGAGAGCGGCTCTGTGGATTTTCACCGATTTTATATTAGGGAAAGCTTCAAGGAGTTTCTGAAAAAGAAGCAAGAAAATCTTCATTATTTTTGAACAAAAAACCAACAATTTACTATAGTTTCGTAAAAAATCCATTGTGGGCATTACAAAACGTTTTATTATTATACAGGTGTTCGGTCCAAGTCGCCCCAGCCGATAACACCTAAACTTACTTTTTTTTTTTTCAAAAACTAAATTTTCAAATAATACTATTCATTCCTAGCTTTCTAAGTAAATTCATCAAATTTTTTTGGCACATTCGGTGTAGCCGGAAATGCTACCAAATTAGTTTTTCAAATGGAACACCTATGTTTTTTTGCTCGAGACAGTAATAATTGGCATGAAAAATATGGTAAACAACTATTTATTACATTTTACTTTACATAATGCACTCAGAAAACAATTTAAATTTTAGAATTTTATTAGCAAATTTTGCAACGTAGGCGGATTTTACTTGTCAAGGTATTCATGCAAAAAGCAATATGCTTGGATATCGTTTAATTGTTATTTTGACAAAGCCTAATTTGTTAATAAATCTCATTGAGATTTTTTAATAATGGATGATAATAATTACGACGAATTGGTAGATCAGCTTGAAAGACAGTATAGAGAAAAAACCCAAATAGAGTTCACCCAAATGTTGAATATTTAGTCGAATTCAAAAACAAATGAGACGACCAGGTTCGCTTCTTAAAACTAAAAAACCTGTGGATCTTAGTGAAAAACAAGAAAATGGAAATCTGAATGTTCTGTTAAAAATTAGGTTACGCGACCAATTTCCTTATAGAATTCTAAGATTTAAGATGTTTTCTGATTATTAGTATTACGCAAAATGTAATAAATAGTGGTTTACCGTATTTTTTATGCCAATTATTATTGTTTCGAGAAAAAAAAAACATAGGTGTTCTATTTGAAAAACTAAATTTGGTAGCCCTTCCGGCAACACCGGATGTGCTAGAAAAATTTGATACATTTATTAAGAAAGCCAAGAATTAATATTATTACTTAAATATTTACTTTTTGAAAAAAGGAAGTAAGTTTAGGTGTTATCAGCCGGGGCGATTTGGACCGAACACCCTGCATAAATAACAGTATTTTTTAATATAAATTATAGCATCCAGTGATCGTTTTTTATTGACAGTTAAACGTCAACTTTTTTCACTTCTGTTGAATCAAAACCTCCAATTTCCTTACCTCAATTATAAGTGGCTGCAAATTATCAAATTTCTGAATCGCCTCTCTGACGAAAATCAGAACGTCAACAGCTGCAAGCTCATTTGTGTCTGATAAGAATTCGACCAAAACCGGAATAACAGTCGCCGCAACATCTGGAAACCTAATACAACAAGAATGTAAAGTCCGGACTAGCAGTTGTCTATATTTTCCGGTATCTTCATGCTCAACATCGTGAGTTTTCGCAACTTCTTTCTTCAAAACTAAGACCATTTCTTCAATATTTCGCGACGAGACTAAATCCATCGCCAGATTGAGAGTCTTTTTGCGCACTTCCAAATCAGGGCTTGATAAGACTCTCAAGATATCCATGACCAAGTCTTGAAGAACCCTTTCATGAGTTGGATGGTCTTTAAGTGCGATTAAACGATCCAAAACTATGAGTTTAACATTGTTGTCGCTTTCTTTGATTATAAGTTCAATATAGCAACTGGCGGCTGCTTTGATAGCAGTGGGGGCTGTCGAGAGGGTGACTAAAGTGCCCGCAGCCTCATATCGTACAGCGGGACTACTCGAATTGAGCAAATTGTAAATACAACGAATAAATCTGGACCGTTCAGATGGATTACTATGACAAACTTTATAAATCAATTCGACTATAACAAGCTGAAGGATGTCCCCAAAAGAGGTCACCTGGTCCAGACACGAGGCCAAGTAAGACAAGGCACGTTCCTGATCGGCGTGAAGAAGCATAAGAAACGCGTTTCTCTTACAAGACATGTCTTGCTCCCCATCTAAATAATTCGAAATTAATTCCGGCGCGTCCGGAATCAAGAATTCAAAGTTTCGATAAATCGTGAAAATCGCAAGAACGGCATTGCGCCTCACGTAGGAGTGTCTGTGTTCCAAGCAGGCCCGAATTGAGGGCATCAAAGGCTCCAAAAGCTCAGGTTCCTTCAATTTACACAAAAAACGTAAAGTTGAGCCTCTTAGAAACTCATTAGGGTGTTGCAAATCTTTGCGATAAGCGTCACAAACGAGGATCATTTCTTGAAGAAGTTTACCGTCAGGAGATGTCTTGGGGACAATCTCCCAAAAGATGAGAAGTAGCTTTTTAGCGGTGTGGTCTTGTAAAGGAAGAACATAGCGAATTATGATCATGAGCAGACCTGGTGGCAAACGCTCGCCGGCGAGGATCATATGAATGGTTTTCTTTAGGGCTTCAACTTTTTGTTTGACATCACCCTTCTCTAAAATCGAACGATAAGAAAGGGTTGAAAAAGAGGTTCACGAACCTAAATCCATTTTGAGTTGCATTTCATTGTAGGGTTCTGTATCAGTGGGGACATTTATGAGGGTGTAACAGGGCTGTTCGACAGTAGTCATTGTAGAGATTTACCTGGAAATGGAATGAATATTTCAAAATTGTAAGAGAACACGAGTTTAGGGTTAAGGCGTAGAAAAAGCGAAACAAATGTGCTAACAAAAAGAGACATGCAAAGGTACAATATAATGTAGAAAACAATTTTTTCATACCACTTCAATAGAGAAAAAAACACTTGTTTAACACAAAATACGTAATGTTAATATTTTTGTAATTAAATGTCAACGACGTGTCAACCTATTTTTGACAGTTGAAAGAATAAAACTAGTTAGGCAACTAAACGCACAAGAATGTTATGCAACCAGTAAATCATTAAGTTATGATACCATGCGAACAAAAAAAAAAAAATTAAAGTAGGCTACGATTAATATTCTACAGTTGGCAACACATTGGCTGGAAATTTGGCTGGAAATTTTCCACACACTGAAAGTGAAAATGACCATTCACTCTTTTAGTCTTGTTTAGACTTTTGTAATAACTTTCAACAATAAAAATATTCTGCTCTAAAGTGAACATTATTTCACTCAAAATAACTAAAAACAAACTTGTCAAAGTTTTCGCTGACATTTGATGTCAAAAATCAGGACTGCCATCTGAAGGACTTTAATCAACACCTACTCTAATTTTTTTTTTTGATCGCACCGTACATGTTAGCATGTTACATAAAAAGTATAAATCTTACGACAATTAGCTAAAATGCTCAAGCAAATGTACTTTGGTCTTATCTTGAATCGCGAGAAATAAACCACTAAAGAGTTGCTTTATTTATCTTTATTATAACACCTTAAAACATCACAATGGAATGAATATTGGATACGAATTCATAAAACATTAATATAGAATAAATATTTTTACATATACATTTTGTTTGATTATGTTACGACGAACATTAAATCACAGCAAATGTGGTCATTAGTTAGTTGATAAATCAGTGCTTTATCCTTAAATTCGCCAGCTCTTATTGTCGTTTTAATTCCAAAATAAATATAAGTACAACGTGTTGCACCTAAGACTTTCATAGTCAATATCTCAATTCAGAAGTACATTTTAAAACTGATGTTAAAATGTCTGAAAAATCCTAACTGCATCATTCAATAAAGCAGAATTTCTGCTTAATAGCTGGCGTTATTCCCTCTCATAGAAATGCTCATCCTCCTCTCAGCTCTGGCACTTAAATCCTGCGATCCTCCTGACCCAATAGGAGGATACCTCCACCTCCACGGTCTCTGCTGTAGATGTCCATCCGTCGATGCCCTCTCCCTAAACGGAATATTTTCTCCGGGACTACTTGCATTGCTCTCTTTACTTTCATCCTCATCCTCCTCCTCCAACTCCACTTCCGTCCACCTCCGACTGAACATCCCAATCCTACAATTGGGTATAAGCCCACTGGGAGATACCGCCGCCGAACAAAGTAACTTAACGCTATCAGGACTCATCGGCTCCTTTTCGCTCCCACTTCTCCTCATCTTGGGATTTTTATTCTGTACGCGCCAAAAGCGGCAAACGTCCCGGAAAACCGACCACACTTGGTCGATGCTTTCCTGGACGGAAATCTCGTGGAAGCAAACACAGCCGATTTCTTTGCTACGGCGTTGGCCTTCTTCGAGAGTGACCATGCGGTCTTCCATTTGGTCGATTTTGTTACCGACGAGGACGACAGGGACGTCGAGAATGGGGTCTTTGGAAGTGCCGCCGAGACGACGGCGTCGTTTGTTATAGTTAATGAGGAATTTGAGACGGTAGCATTCGTCGAAGGAGCATTTGTCGGTCACGGAGTACATCAGAATGAACGCTTCGGCCCAACGAATGTTCGCTTCCAAAGCCAAGCATTCGCTTTCCTAAAACAAATACTTCAAAACTAACATTTGCAAACTATAATAAAAAGCCCAACAAACTTCATGTTAATTTTCTAAAACAATAAAGGCTTAGATCATCACATGCCTTTTATTTTTTCATTTTTTTGTTGTTAATCATAATAACGACTAAAAAAATATCTTTATAGATATTTTTCAGTAATGCAATGCACATTTTTTAACAATGACTTCAGCATCATCACATTTTTCTACAAAATTCACTCCTTTTTATACAATTTAGAACAACTATAAAAGTACTTAAAATTCATATACAGGGACATTTTTTTATTAGTATACATAACTCTTTAGTCTAGGCATAGGCAACCAATATTACAAAGGCTTTAATATCGATAAATAAAAGACAAACTTTTAAAAACAATAAAGTAAATGTAATTAAATATTAATTAAAAAAATTAAAGTTTATCAAAACAAAAAAAAATATTAAATAATTAAAGCAAGTGTTCAAAATGCTTTCCTTGCAGTTTTAAACAATAATCCAAGCGATTTTGAAAACCCCGCACTGCATTCCTGATAAATTCAGAATCTATATTATTACATTCTGTACGAATACGTTCTTTCAGCTCTTCTACATTTTGCATTGGAACATTAGTATAAATATTTGTTTTTAAATATCCTCAAAAAAATTCGTTAAGTGCCAAGTCTAGCGATTGTGGGGGCCATGCGAGAGGACCATATCTCCCGATCTACTTTGGTGTACATAGTATTACAAATAGTATTGACTTTTTAAAGCTGCGCTTTAAGTTTCAAGACTGACTCTTGACAAACTTGACACAAAATTTTAGTTTTGAGCTTGAAATGTTGGTTGCCAACCCTATGAAATTGATCCGGTTTTTTAAATTTATACATAGGGCTATGTATATTAATAAAAAAATGTCTCTGTATGTAGTTCAGTCAATGAACAGAGTTTTTGATTTGGACTAGTCAAAAGGTACATACATATATTAGTCCCCGGTTCCCTGTGACAAACGACTCGAAGGGGGATCCAAGAAGTTACCGTTTTGTGATTGGTCGCTCATATCTCGAAAATGTGTTTCGAAAAAAAAGATTAGTAGATACGAGTATGTATGAAATTAATGTTTATAAAATTTTCTACAAGACGGTCTTTTCAATCTTTTTGCATGCATTAAATTTTTGAATGATTCCAAAAATCTATAGGGATTAGTTTTTGACATTATTATAATGGCCGACCTTAAACTGTCCAATCACAATGCTCACAACTTTTACAACAATAATTACGTAATTCATAGTATGATATTTGCCAACGAATGTCTCGAAAACTATATTAACTATTTGAGATATAAAAAAAAAACAGAGACCATCATCTTGTAGAAAGTTTTAATTTTGTACAAAACCATTTTTTTCGTAACACGCACCGTTTCGGGAAAGCATAAAATAACACTTCTTGGTGCTCGCCTGAGCCCTACTCTGCTCGTAGAGCCGAGGACTTTTAGAATCTTTACCTCCTAAGCCTAACAAATATGTAATAATTTACACAAATACAGCCCTAAATGTTTAAAGTAAAAAATTCTGTTCTTGTTAACTGAGCTAATATTCAAGAAGAATAAATAATTACGAAAAAAAAATCTTGTATTTACAACTATTCAGAATGATTTTTCTATCCGAAATTTGTTTGCTTTCTAATGCCCCATTTTGTTCCTTTTTGATTAGTGTGAAATCAAGCTTAGGTGTGTTTGCCGTTCGGATGTAATTGCTTTTATTCGTTCGTTGAGTGAGTTGAAATTCAATAATAATTCCTTTTAGTACACTCATAAATCTTCGTTGCTTCGTCTTCTTATCCCTTGATACTTAATCTATAACGGTTGTTTATCTCTAATATCAGGTTTGGACATTTTGATATATTGCCCAAATAACAATTTTATTTTTATTATTGTAACAATTATTCCTAAATTGTTTTTTTTTCAGACACTCAGGGTCACGGGAAATCATTACAACTAACTACTAAACTTGAAATCGACAATAACAAATTTAGTAAAAAAAACACTTTAGGACGGAGAGAGAGATTAAATGGCTATTGTATAAAAAAACAAAGCTATACCTATTGCATAAATTACAAGTTCTTGTTATTTACATGTAATAAAATAATGACGAAATTTTTATCATCAAATGAGTTGAAACAGCTTTGTTGGCAACAAGATGCCAATTGCTGATTAGTCGTTAAAGGCAAAAATATTTTTTCTATCTTAGTGTTACAAAGAGCTGAAAACAAAGCTACAACTTGGCAACTTTTAATGCAATATTTTTACCATCACTGACAGCATACTGCCATATTTAAGTGAGCAGTTGTTGTAGATCAACGTATTTCATCCAAATACGTTACTGATTTCAAATTTCTGATTTCACTATACGTTGTAATCTGCTGTGATATGAACCTCAAAAATTACATGTCGTTGTGTAAAAATTCCAATAAGCTACATTATAATTTTTTTAAATATATTTATTGATTTTTTGTTTCATCAAAAAACAATTTAGTTTCATATAAATTGACTATAACTTATCAAATATTTGTAAATAGTTAATATTATGCTTTAATTATAATATAACACCTGCTAATTCCTCATTATTGTAAACATTCCATTTTTAATAAAGTTTGAATCGATTGCGCTTGACTACTTCCAGTGCGATAACAAGTATGCGAACTTTTATTATTACAAACTAAGTGTAATTAACTTTTCTTTAAAACTTAATTATCAAAAAAAAGCAATTACATTTGCATATTTAATATGCAAACAGAGTAAAAAGCTTACATGTGGTTGTCCTGCCGTATCAAGGATATCAAAATAAACCATTTCGTTGTCAATCACAGTGTGAAAAGCGTAAACTTTTTCCAGAGTTGGATCGTACTCTCCTATGTATCTTTTAGTAATAAATCGCACAACCATCGCTAGAACGGAAGAGTGGTAAACAAATCCAAAAATAACTTTGTTCTAGCAATTACCTGATTTTCCGACACCGCTTTGTCCTAAAACCATGACTTTCAAAGTTTTAGGTCGAGGGTAAAGGCCGAGTTTGGCCAGTGATGATTTCGGAGATGTCGCGTTCATTTTTCCATCACATCTGAAACGATAAAGTTTTCTTCATCAACGCCATAAAGAAAAATCGGAAATTCTAATCAAACTTTTGGATAAGTTTGCTAAGAAATGTGACGCATCAATATTGTAAAAAAAATAATTGAGATGGGACTCGAGTTCGAATTTACGAGTTTAAGGGAATGAATAATACATTGTGTATTTATCAACAAAGTTAGTTTTAAATGCACTTGAGCTTCCTTTTAGAAGTTACTAAGTCACGATGTATTTTATTTTATTTATTGGCCCTTTAAAATTCCTCCGTTCGCTTCAAGGTGGGCTGCTTTAACGAGCCTTCAATCCAAAACAATTCCGAACATAAAAGTGCGAATTGTTGGTGATTCATGAAAATGAAGCTTACTCAAAATTTTATGCACTTGCTTCAAAAATAGATTTTAAAATAAATGGAGAAGCGAAACTTTAGGCTCATCACAAAGTTGGACCGTGAATGTGACAGCTACGAGACGAGCTTTTGAGTTAAAGCTTATCACGATAGACGAAATGTTAATTAATTATTATCAAAAGGAAAAGCTTTCTTTTTTGAAACAAAAATTTTAGTAATTTATGGCGTAGTTTAATTATGAGGAGGGTATTGTTTGTAGTTCAAAGGACATGCAAAACTGGTTAAACCTTGATTAAAACGTAAGCTTTAATATCAATTAAAGAGAATTTCGTGTAACAGTCCTGACATTGTTTTGCTCTGCTCGTATCAATGGAAGGCTGAAAAATAAAATTCCAAATATGAAAGCAATTTATCGGTCGAAATCGGACACTACTTGGCATTGATGTACATTTAATTAAAAGTCCCCCTTTGACACCGATTGTTTACCACTTCGCGGTAAAATTTCAACTTTGATCGACTTAGAGAAATTCAAAAGTGTTTACTTGCAGGAAATCATAATAAAGCAACATCAATCACACGTGTCACGTCAATAATAAGCGGGAAAACACGCACCTGTGAAGGTCTATTTAAGCAAAAAAACACCACTTCCTAGCACGTGGCCGAAATTTGTGACATTTGCGACGTCTCAAAGCTCGGAGCGCTTTTATCAAACTGTTCAAATGTAGGTTAGCAGAATTGAAAGCGAATAAAAGCACGCGCTTGCGTTTCCTCGCTATTTATACCGAAATTTATAAGTGCTTTTACACTTATTCTCTTTGAAATAATTACGATGTTTATGGGAACTTTGGAAAAAGTAGTCGACAAAGTGAGGACGTGAGGGGATTCATGGGTGCTGAATTACCAATGGGTTTAATTCTGTTTATCTTTCATAGATGTAAGCTAGGTTTTCGTTGGGATCAACAGGAAAAGCTTCAAAATCGGTTCGATGCAAGAAGAAGAATAAATCACAGTCTAGTAAATCAATTCAAATCACGCTGTGCAGTTAATTAGTTATTAAAGTTTTATTATGTACTTTGATGTTGCTAATTAATTTTTAATTTTTATTAAAAAATTGTCGCTTACACAGTGTGTGTTTCGTGTTTTGAAGAGCTTTTGTTACTTAAGTTTCAAAGTAAATATACCCGAAATCAAATATTTAGCTCTAGAGAGATCAAAGCTTTTTGTGGTAGGTGCTTATTTGCTTAGTCAATAGTCAATAGATGAGTTAAACAAGGTTGGAGGCGTTTAAAATTGTTGACTTTCGAACCTAAACTAAATTTTTTCGCAAGTCTTTTATCAAATGTTTTGTCCTTAAACTTAGAATGAAATCCTGATCAGAATAATTTTATCAGGAAATTATTATTTTTATTAAAAATAAAAAATCATATCTACAATAGCCTTCAAGCAACGTTACATAATTTTGTTTGTCTGTTTAAATGGCTATTTTTGAATAATAAAAAAATTATCTAAAATTTTGAGATATGATTTTCAAAGTTCAAGGAGTGGAAATCAAATGTTTTAACAGCATTAGAAAAGTAAAAAGATAATAACATAAAAAAATGAACCAAAAAATGGAAAAATAGCCAACATTTTAGTATAAAAGTAATATGATTAAAATTGAATTACTGTTATAAAAAAATTTGATATTATTTATTATTTATGTACCTAATTGTAGTGAGTCATATGATGGGTTAGGATGTAAATAGCTATTTACGGTATTAGACCGGTAGCAACATTTTTACGAATCCGGTAGATAGGCTATCCTCCTATCGGACTAGGCCGGTAAATTTTATCTACCGAACTCGTTTGTAACTATGTAAACGCTAGTTACCAATTCTGTAACCTAAAAAATATTTTCTTAAAGTTAGTTTAAACACATTTTCTAAAATAGAATAATTTTTGTAGTGGTAATAAACAATTTTTCAATAATCTGTTTTTGATTTTTTACGACCAAATTAAGTCTCCTTATTACTTTTTTACATTTGGACTGCTAAAATATGTGCGGATGGCCGAAAGCTTGCTCCTTCTCAACATAATTCTCTAAAAATTGACTCTTAATTAATTTGCATAATTAATGGATTATGGCAATAACCAAGTCTGAAACTATTAAGCTCTTCCAGATATTTACTCTCATTATGCAAATTTAAATAAGGGGGTCATCATAATTAATAACGCCATGTTTGTAAACTACTAGAAAATCGATACAAAAGAAAGATGAATTATGACGCTTTGTCTGCAAGATTTACATTAGTTGTTAGAGGTAATAAAAGTTTAAAGCCCTGTCTCGGCATAAAAATTAAAAAGGAACAGCAGAAGTAAAGAGACGAGTTCCTGCTGGTTCGCCGTAAAAAAATACAATTGTTTGCAATTTTAATCAAGGATGTTATTTATTGTCTTGTGATTATTTTGGGATGAGTCAAAGATAAATCGTGGCGTTAACAACCGGATATCGCATAATTGATTCCGATAATGAAGTTATTTGTAAAACGATTTGTTATATAATTAAAAAGATCCATAAATCATTAATTTAATCTTGCACCTATTTAATCACGCTTTTAAGGTCGAAACATGAACACTGCGTGAAACAAGACTTTGGAACTAATCACCTTAACTTTAACTCAATTTTAAGAATATTTCTAAAATTAGAATGTTTACTAATTCCACGGATTGACCCTCCCACTCTTATCCTATTATTTTGATATAAAAATGTTTTTTACTCAATATAACTTATCTCGTTGTGAAATTTACTTCGTTTACCTCTGGATTTACTCAAATCTTATATTTATGTTCTTAGGTCACTCCGCCAAAACAGATTATATTTTTTTAAATTTATTTCTAGAATTGTTATCAAGTAGGTACGACATTTCATCTAAGCGTGAAAGCGTGATTTTTCTTGAAATTTTTCTTCAACTTCTGGGTCAATGCAGCAGTGACGCGATTAAGTAAGAGATAAAACATTAGAAATAATATTTATCGATCGGAAAATAACAAAATTGTCGGATGCAACGAAGATTAAAATATAAATTCTAACAAAAACTTAATCGCTTCATTCAGAAATAATTATTGCAACTTGACAAAACATTTTTGAAAATTTTGCAAATCAATCATTATCATTTGTTAATTTGTCAATTTTTAAACAACAATTTTATTTCAATTATTTTTAGAAAAAAAAACATTTTTAGAATGCCTTTATCCCACTGTCTCGTCTTCTGGCAATAATAATAGAATCTCTGATGCGGGAGACACGTAATCTGCAAATTTTGATAATAAATGACCAATCACTATTATCAAAGTATGGCGTAAAGGGGAGTTGGTGTGACCTAAAATATAGTAAATATTTTACTCAAAAAATCATTCGACAAAATATTTATTCCTTTATCAGTTCTAAGCGTAATGATTTTATCACAACTTCTGTCCGATTTTGCAAAGAGTGATTAGTTGATTTCGATCGTGCCTGATGATTTGCAGGTATAAGCCGAAACCAGTGTCAATTTAGGCGTCGCGAAAGGTTAAATAAATAAGTTATTTCATATATCTTGCCGATAAACTTGTTATATCTGAATTTTTTTAATCATTCATTTACAATATGCTATAATTTGTATCATCCCAGACTGGGTTATTTATAAATTTGTGATTGCAGAAACGGCCACAAATCATCCCTAATTTCGAAAGTAGTAGCATGCAAAAAGTGGCTATGTTCTTGTCAGTGATGGTCAGTGCGTTATCCGCGAAGGTAGTGTCAGTTGAACTTTGATCAAATCACTGGTAAGCGATAAATTTTCAGTTTTTTATTTCGCGCTCTAAAAATATTTTAATTAACTGTAGTTAATTCAGTCAAGGTTTTTGCAATAAAGAAAATTAAATCTTGACACTCGCATTTATCTAAATCACTCCTACTATCCAATTTTAACTCGTGGGTCCAATTGTTAGTCAGACAATACCGACCCTAGATTAATAATTTTAACTTCAAGGGTACTTTTTGTAAGAAATGTAGACTCCATGGTAACATGAAACGAAATTTAACACCAATAGGGTATAAATTGATTTTGGTTCTATTCAAATTTTATTTTATTCTTCCAGGTGACTTACAATGAACGTGCCAAAAGTCGGGCTTAAAATCTTCTTCATATTGATCCTCGTCGACCAAATCTACTCAAACATCGACCGAAAAGAATTTTTCTGTGGAAAAAAATTAGTGAAAACTCTCACCGAACTTTGTGCTATTTACAATTACCCGACTTTGCGTAAGTACCAATTTATCGAAACCTCCCTTTTGTGATGTTTTTATTCAGCTAGGAGACGTTTTCGCCGGCAAATAGTAGACGAATGTTGCCGGTCACAATGCTCTCGCCGGTATTTAGTCCAGTATTATTGCATGGAAGCTCACAGGTTAGTCAAGCTCTCGTTAACGTTTTGTATTCAGTTAAAAAATTTCAGCTCGATTGCGCATCTTCTTAAAGCAAAACCCGAACCGGAGAAACTGCCGGAAAAGCCTATTGAAGTGCCTAAAGAAATCCCTGTAGGTACCACCCCCCCCCACATTTCATCAAATCATGGGAATTGCAAATGCAGGAAAAGACGGGCAAAGGTGCTTTGCTTTATCATTCATTGATCATCTCGTGCTACTGTGTATTTGCGAATGTGTAATGAGTGATTTTGTATTTTTTAGAGAATAAATAAATCGAAGAGGATGCAAGGACAGCGGAATTTCATTCATAATCCGGTGCCTCCGGCTAATATTGGGCACGTCGAACGTTCGCAAACGCCGTTCTATATTTGGAAATTCTCAAGAGTTTATTGAAAACATCGACTTATTTAAATCCATTTCATTTCATCTATTTATTTCTTGTCTCTGTGATTTTTCTCGTACAAAACATTGTATTATTTACGAGCTGAGTATTTTTATGACTTCTCAAAGAGCAATTAGTAGACTTTAATTATTTATAATTATTAATAAGGACAAAGGGTTTGCGTGCTACTGCTACTAATTATCTTCGAGGGACATTAATGTGACATACTTTTTACTTCAATATTTTTTTACTTGTGATCGACTTGTTTGTGTTTTGATGCATGGTCGTAATTTTAATAAATATCAAAACCAACATTTTTGTTTTATTTTTGAAGCCAAAGTTCTTTATTTGATACATTGCTTGATTTTCCGACAAGAAATACAAAAAGAGAGAACAATAAGAGTTATGAAAATAAAATATGTATTGATTTCTTATAAAAAGTTAAAAGTACCTATATAAAAACGGTTCTATAAAAGTATTATGAGCTTTCTATACCTAACAAAATTTATCAAAAAAGCTTTTTTCAATATTTTATGTATTAGATGTTATAGTGTACTTTGCGTCTTCATTTACCTATAAAAAATCGAAATAATGTTTCCTATATTTTTTAATTTTTTAAATTATAACATCAAATTTATATAATTTTGAATTAGAAATCTGTTCAGACTTTACTTGTTTAGAAGTTTAGAAGAACTCTTGATTTATTAACTTTAGATTTCTCGCACACAATTTGCAGCTTATTTTACTACCTACAAACAGATGTCGCTATTGCCTTTATTTAAAATTGATGAAACAAACTCATGTAAACAATCGAAATAAAAAGCACCAATCCAGAAATCATTGATTTTCGATTTATGTAGTTTAATATTCTAGAACGTAATTGAAAGATTACGATTAAATATTTAACTGGAAATTCTTCAACATTTGATCCAAATAAAAAATTAATATTTACATCTTATCTTTCTACATTTTTAATAAGTTAGCTACGATACTGCACATATTAAAAAAATGAGTAACAAGTAAATATAACACACTAAAACATTCTTAGGTGTAATTCGGCATTTTTAATTTTTCTTTCTTTTAAACTATATATTTCATTTTTTAAATTATTCCTAGCGTTTTACTTACTTATTTATACTTCTGTCTTACGACATTTTCTATAATTAGATTTTGTTTTGTTATAATAATTATTGATACACATTATTTTGGTTTTTACTTTTGCAATAAATAATTTGTTATTGTCAATGATGGCAAATGTTTATGTGTTTAAGGAAAAAGTAAAACAATTACTACTGGGAAATACAATATATAATTTTCAAGAATTTTTCCATAATTTGTAGATTTTAAGTACTACTTCAATTGTCATTTTAATGTATCTGTTGACGTGGTCTCTACACACGGTTCTTTTACTATGTGTAGTTACCTGAAATATATTATTATTATTATTATAATATTTGCTTTCATAGTTCATTTTTGATTAGAATTATCAAACGAATTTGATTTTTAACAGTTAGTGTTATTTAACAAGTACATAGTAATTTCTATTATAAATAGAGTGATGTTACTGCATAATTAACTTCTATTGTCTATAAAAATTTGAAACGTCTTTTAGAAGAATGACATTTTTAGATTTTTGGTCTATTTTCTTATAAAAACCATTGTTTGTGTAATTTTATTTGTATTCTCAGATTATTTTTGCAAATGGTACATTTAATCTTTCTATTCGATTTAAATTTGAAGCGGAAAGATTTTCACATTTGTGTCTACTAACGCGACTTATTTTCCAGTTTAGCATTAAACGTAGGTTTTATGAATAAAACCCATTTACAGTCGTCATAAATTGCCCTTAACACAAACACAATCAGATTACAAGAAAAATTCGTGTAAATTAAACCCCAATGCTACAAATATTTTTTCGGTATTGATTTTTCACTAAACACCTCCATTCATACACTATTGTATTTCTTGTGCGTGATGTTAAAAATGGAAAGGCCTTCTAATTTATTGAACTTCCGTAAAAAAGCAAATTTCATTAATTGCAGTAATTAAAAGAATGTGAAAAGTGTCTAATTGGTTGATGTTGCAAATCCGCTTATCTCGTTTCTCAATCAGACATTAATTTAATAAGTTTTTTTCCCAAACTGATGTATTCAAAAATAATCGAAATATCGATTGAAATCGTCCCTTCGACCTCCATGAGTGGGTGTTTGCCCATCTCCAATGGGGCATCTGCGCTCTTCGACGAAGGCAGCGGGGTAAATTCCACCCAATAAGGACCTCGTCCTCGTTGACGTCATGGAGGATCAATACCTGGTGTGGACCAGGACAGTCCTAGCCGTGAGCGCGAGAAATTTGTATGTCTTTAAAACGTCGGTGGTGCTGTGGCTTTATGAAGTTAGAAAGCGCCCATGTGCGGGCTAGCGTTTAGAACACGAAACAGTCCCTCGCAAAAAACTTCGCTTCGTTGGGGTGACTGTTGCGGCCATAAGACCCATAAGTGAGAGTTTTCTTGCCTAAGTGCTTCGAGTAAGGTAAAAAGTACCACTAAGACACGATGATTAACGTGGCGGGAGTCATCTCCATTATCATTTTTTACGTATTAATCCTGGGAGTGGGCATATGGGCGGGTCGTAAAAAGGAAGCCGGGAATGATTCCGAAGAGGAAGTTATGCTGGCTGGGCGGAATATCGGCCTTTTCGTAGGCATTTTTACAATGACAGGTACCACAATCCAAAATCCATGAGACATCATTTGTAGCTTCGCAATTTTTTAGCTACTTGGGTTGGGGGTGGTTACATCAATGGCACAGCTGAGATCATATACACTACAGGGTTGGTCTGGTGCCAAGCACCTTTCGGTTACTCCCTCAGTCTAGTCTTTGGGGGCATTTTCTTTGCAAATAAGATGCGAAAACAGGGTTATATAACAATGTTAGATCCTCTACAAGACTCATTCGGAGAACGCATGGGGGGACTCTTGTTTCTTCCAGCTTTATGTGGGGAAGTTTTTTGGGCTGCTGGTATTTTAGCCGCGCTCGGGGCCACATTAAGTGTCATCATTGATATGGATCACAGAACCAGCGTAATATTCAGTGCTTGCGTTGCTGTTTTCTACACACTCTTCGGAGGATTATATTCTGTTGCTTACACAGACGTCATCCAATTATTTTGCATTTTTATCGGACTTTGGATGTGTATTCCGTTTGCTTGGACCAACGAACACGTAACCTCGTTAGAATCAATCGATGTTGATTGGATCGGTGTTGTTAAAAAAGAAGAATATTTCATTTATTTAGACTACGGTTTATTATTAATTTTCGGCGGAATCCCTTGGCAAGTGTACTTCCAGAGAGTACTTTCGAGCAAATCAGCAGGCCGGGCACAACTCTTATCATACGTTGCAGCTTTTGGTTGTATTCTAATGGCCATACCACCGGTACTAATCGGCGCAATCGCTAAAGCCACCGGTACCACCCTCAGAAATCTTAAACTCGGTCTAATACCTTTATTTCAGCCTGGAATGAAACAGGATATAAAGGTCCGTATCCTTTGACCGAAGCCGAAAGCAGTATGATTCTCCCAATGGTGCTACAATACTTGACACCCGATTTTGTTTCATTTTTCGGCCTTGGCGCTGTTTCAGCTGCTGTAATGTCTTCAGCAGACTCGAGCGTACTTTCCGCAAGTTCCATGTTTGCACGAAACGTTTACAAGTTAATCTTCCGACAAAAAGCATCCGAAATGGAAATTATCTGGGTGATGAGAGTCTCGATTCTTATCGTGGGAGTACTCGCTACAATCATGGCTCTAACCATACCTTCCATTTACGGTTTATGGTAGTGTATTCCCATCCAAATCCTTTCCCAAATTTAAAATAAATCTGTTCCAGGTCCATGTGTTCGGATTTAGTCTATGTCATTCTGTTCCCCCAACTATTGATGGTGGTCCATTTCAAAAACTACTGCAACACTTATGGCAGCCTTGCTGCTTACCTCATTGCATTTTTTGTCCGTTTGAGTGGCGGTGAATCTCAGATGGGTCTGGATGCGCTTGTACATTTTCCAGGATGGGATGAGGAAAATCAGAGACAACTGTTCCCTTTCAGAACTTTAGCGATGCTATTGTCTTTAGTGACTTTAATTGGGGTTTCATGGTGGACAAAATGGGTGTTTGAGACAGGGAGATTGGCTCCAGGGTACGACTTTTTCCGCTGTGTTGTCAACATTCCTGAAGATGTAGAAAGAGTGGGAGAGCCTGCAGAAGAAGGGGAACAAATGTCGGTTATGGCTTCTGGTGCTATGGGAAAATTATATGGGGCTGCTACTCTTGTGGGTAAAGATGAAAGGAATGGAAGGATTAATCCCGCCTTGGAACCTGATGATGATGTTTTGCCGGCCGAAGTTGAAAAATTGAGGGGGTCAGTTAGTAGTGGAGGAGGAATCAGGTCAGGGACTAATCCAGATGTCCAAACCACGCTTTGAAGAAATTAATCATTTGTCTTCTGTTTTTTTTTTTTTACTAGAAGATCAGTAGGTGCTACTTAGATGTTTTTATTGCCGCTGGACGGTTCTGTTGATTCATTCCGAGAGTTTAAATTTTCTTTAGTCTTCAACGAAATGTATTCAAGTCGTAACATCGAATTGTTAAGAAATGGAACGTATGCATATCAGAATTGAGTCCTACACGTAACAATACATATCATTGTTGCTCCTTAAGTAACTTTAGAACTGTAAATAATTTAGGATAAAACAGTATTTATTGAATTTGTTGAAAGTTTTCATATTATCTTGCAAAGAAAAAAATTATTTGTATTTTGCATAAATGTATATTCTAATTGTGATTTTTTTTTAAACTCTAGTCGGTGTGTTAAATGTGATTGAACAATAATTAGCAACTCATTTAAAGTGTTTAATTTTTAAAAAACACAGAGACTAAAGACTTGCCACTCAAAAATATCATCTCCGATAATGTATTATAATACAATAAAATCAATTCCATTATTGCTTTTTTCTATTGTTTTCGTTTAATTCGTGGTAAATGTTATATTTCACATGATGTAATAATGTACATTGAGAGCGTAGCGAACTGTTATGACCACCCGTTGTTGCTGTAATATATAGAAATATAGGAAAAAACTATATTTGGTATGTTGTGTATATTCAATAAATAGACTGTTAAAAAAGTAAAAATAACAGCCTTTGTCGTAAAGTCAGAATGTTCAATGTATATATAAAAACTAGTCTAGAAATTATAGAAAGTTGTTGTAAAATAAAATTCAGAAACTAAATAAAAAAGCATTTTATTTATACAAAATCTGGTTAGTACTAATACTGCACATTCCTTAATAAATTAAAAATCTATGTACAATCGGTCCTGAATCTTTAATATGAATATCCTCCATTGCTTGCGTACTGTTGACCACCGGCGGAAGGCGCTCCGTAGCTTTGGGAAGGAGCAGGAGCGCCGTAGCTTTGAGAAGGTTGACTCCTACCACCTCCAAAACCTTGTCCTTGTCCTCCAAAACCGCCATGACCGCCACCAGATCCGCCGTGACCACGTCCAATACCACCAGAAGGCGCTCCGTAACTTTGACTAGGGGCAGAGTAAGATTGTTGGGGAGCTCCGTAACTTTGAGAAGGCGCATGCCCTTGAGACGGGGCACCGTAACTCTGAGAAGGAGCTTGGCTGAATGAACGACTTGGAGTTCCGTAGCTTTGAGAAGGAGCATGTCCTTGAGATGGAGCACCGTAACTCTGAGAAGGAGCACCTCCGAACGATCCAGAGCTTTTGGAAGAGGAGCTTACTGGAGTGCCATAACTGGTTGATGGTGGCAAATAGTTAGTTTGAGGTTGAGACCTACTAGGAGCACCGTAACTTTGAGAAGGAGCTCCTGAGCCAAAACCGCCACTGAAAGATCCTGATTTACCGAAAGAGGAAGAGCCGCCAAAACTTCCAGATGGAGCACCGTAACTTTGGGAAGGAGCTCCTCCAAAACTGCTAGATTTACCGAAAGAAGATGAACCTCCAAAACCTCCCGAAGGAGCACCATAGCTCTGAGAAGGAGCACCTCCAAATCCGCCAGATTTTCCTCCAAAACCTCCCGAAGGAGCACCATAGCTCTGAGATGGAGCACCACCAAAACCGCCAGATTTTCCGCCAAAACCTCCCGAAGGAGCACCGTAGCTTTGGGAAGGAGCACCACTAAATCCTCCTGATTTACCAAAAGAGGATGAACCTCCAAAACTTCTCGAAGGAGCACCATAACTTTGGGAAGGAGCACCACCAAATCCTCCTGATTTAGCAAAAGAGGATGAGCTTCCAAAACCTCCTGAAGGAGCACCATAGCTTTGGGAAGGTGCACCTCCTGATGATTTACCAAAAGACGAAGAACCTCCAAAGCCCCCAGTTGGGGCGCCGTAGCTTTGAGAGGGAGCCCCTCCAAATCCGCCCGATTTACCGAACGAGGAAGAGCTTCCAAAGCCACCCGAAGGGGCACCGTAGCTTTGAGAGGGAGCACCACCAAAACCTCCCGATCCTCCAAAACCTCCTGAAGGAGCTCCGTAGCTTCCCGAGGGTTGAGACGCACCTCCTGGGGGCAAGTAACTATTGGCCGGGCCGCCAGAAGGATATCCTCCAGATAGAGGCGCTAAAATGTCTATTAAGAGGCAATATTAAATTGTAGAAATTCGTACCGTCACGCTTAGCGAGCTGTCCCCCGAGAGATCCGTTGAGTAAACAACATAGTGCAAGTGTACAGCTCTGAAATAAAATTATTATTACAAAATTGTTTTAAAAAATCCAATATTTGTAGCACTGCTTAAGCACTTCGCGCTTACCACTAATTTAAATGAACTCATATTTGCGCACTTGCACTCACTATATTAAAACGGTCGAAAGAATGTCTTGTGTGAAGTTGATGGTTGATGAAGATGTTTGCAGGTATTTATAGATCCCCACAACTGCGGCGGGTGAAAGTGTATTCACATCTTGGTTGATATGTGTGGGAGATGTTCCAAAAGAAGTCCTTGCACTGTCTCGTCTAAAAACTGGAGGGATGATTATTACGACCTTGATAAAAAGACCTACACAATTCTTATGTAAACACTTTATTGCAATTGATTGAATGTAAAAAATACGTGGAGTACAAATTTTTAGGCCAGTTGGCCAATTTATGCCTTTAGTACGCACTTATCTATTAGATAAGAAAAGTTTTACGACATTTTATTTCAATTGTAATTACATGTACGGAATGCAAATCGTGCTTGGGTTATTGTACAGTCATGACTCTTCGCTTCAACAAGCTCGCTCTATTAATTTTGCAAAATAAATTAATATATGATTTATTTTTGTTTCGCAATGGCGTGACGTCATTTCAAAAAAATTTTTGACTTTGAAAATTCAATGAGTGTTTGAAAGTAAATAAACTTTTGTGACCTTAACCCGATTATTAAATTTTAACGTAATTATTGATCCGCTAAACAATAATCTTAATAAGCGTTTAGTGTGTGCAATGTTTGTTTTCGTATCGCAAAACTTAACACTTTTGAAATATTTAATGCGGATGTATAAACTTGTATTGAAGTCTCATTAAATTTTTCATTGGTGAAAACCGTGAGGAACAATTTGCTTAATTTACTTTCCAGTGAGTTTAGAAGATTAATTAAAAATCGTTTTGCATAATTAGTCGAAAAAAAATATTTCGAAGATTCTCATCGAGTTGCTTTATTATTTTTTTGGTAGCACGAAATGGAAATTAAATTACAGTATGTACGTTACTATTAAGTAATGCAATAAATAAAACGTTTCGTCACAGAAAAGCGAATCTTCCTTTTCCTTTTGAGACAACAACAATTACCATGTTAGCAAAAACGTGATTTCAAAATTTGAAAATCACGAAATGCGACGATTGATTTCTCACTCAAGAGTCATTTATTCTTGGATCAGTGCTTATCTAATAATAGAAAATTATTTAACAATAATTTATAATTATAAGTATAAAAATCTAGCAAAAATTTCATTTTTCTTGATTAAAATCTGACACGACTTGGTCGAATGAGTATAAACGTACCCAGTTTAACAAAAATAATTCAAGACTAAACCGGTATTTATTTTTGAGTAATGATAAGGTACACAATAGATAAAATAATAAGAAATTTCAAATTTGAAGCATGGATTTTTTTTAATCCACAAATAGGTCCACCTTATCAATTAAAAAATTGATGAGTTTTGCAATGAGCAATTTAACCGTTTTGAAAGTTCCATTAATTGTTATTACCAAAATTGGTGGTTATTCTTAAACACAATCGACTTTCGCAACAAAATATCAAAGCACAATTTTTTATGTATTAATAATATCACTAAGTAGACCTTGGTTTGGTAAAATCAAAATACGAAAGTAAGTGTCTTTATACATATGGTTGAAAAAAATCACGCACGACTGACTTAAGTAGAGGTATTCATGCTCATCAACAAATCAAGGTAATTCTTCCTCTTAGAGCAATAATTAATTATTTTAACAAGGTGAATAAGTATCCATTAAAATATTTACGGTTATTATTACATTAATAAAATTTCAAATGCTCAAATGTGAACAAATCATTAATTACTGTAATGAATCTAACTCGAATTGATAATGTAGTAAATGTATTTTATTAGTGGAAGTTTTTTATGGTTTACAGGTATCTAATTTTTTCCACTATATTATGTAGTGTCATTTTTAATCTCAAAAGATACAATCATAAATCCAAAAATTACTTGGAATATATTGTTTGCAAATTAATCACGGACTTAACACACCCACATTGAATGATAGAATGATCAAGCGTAAAATTTGATTAAAAAGCTAATAAAAAAATCTTTTTCTAAAAGAATTATGGATCATTTTTATATTTAAAGAAAAATTCTATTTTTCTTAATCTTTTCAACTTGTAATTTTATTCAAAATAAACATGCTATTTAAAAGTACTATCAAAAAGATGCAGTACAATAGATTATAAAAATATTATTTTTCTAACATTAAAACAAAAAATCACTTTTGGTTTCTTCACACCATTATAGACCCCTGTAATAATATTTACGTTAATTGTAAATGTAATGGCTTAAATGTTTTTATTTGAAGTTGTCTTTGGTGCTAGAGAAAAACAGTTTTTTGTTTCTTCTTCTGGACGCTTTTTTCAGGCAAAAAGCTAAAATATACAAAATATGTAAAAATTGTTGTTGTTTTTAATAAGAATAAGTATCTACACATTTGAGTGCAAAAAAAATGCAAATTGATTTTTTTTTATAATGTAATTTGGCCTGTTAATAAATGACAGCTTTTTAATGTTGTTTTTTTCACAATTTACAATGTCATAATTATCAGGCATTTTCCAAACTGCTATCAAGTTTTTCCATTTCGTTTTTAACACTGACTATGACACTGCACTGGCAAAACCACCAAATCCGACATTTCTTTTGATAGTTTTCTAACCTTTTTGGATATAACTTTTTTCACACTATGTAAATCTCTGAAAAATTAGACAATATTGTTTTTGACAATTTGCGTTTTTTTTCCATTTAAGTGAAGTGCATTTCATTTTGGCTAGAATGTGTCCCTTTACAAAAACAATGACTACAAAGTCATTAATATTTTTTAACAACAACTAACAACCTTAAAATACATTTTAATACACATTTCAATAAAAGTATTCCGTTTTAGTAAACTAGAAAAACACAAATATCTCATTCGTTAATAATTTAAATTTGTCTCTTTTCAACGTTACAAATTATTAACTCTGTTACAAAGATTAGTCACGCGTTTTATCACAAAATCTTTGTTATTTTCGCAAACAAACTGTTACAATTGATCTAAAAATAATCATAATTTGATATAAGTACCTACTCTCAAATAGTATAAAATAATTGGCATGGAATACCACAATCAGACTTGAATCCGACACTTCACAATGTATTTCAAGCAAATCCTCGTCCTGTGTTTCATAAATTTGGCTTTGTGCCAAAAGGATCCACATTTTGCCGATAACAGAAATACGATAGTGCATTTATTCGAATGGAAATGGTCAGACATCGCTGATGAGTGCGAACGATTCCTAGCACCGAAAGGTTTCGGAGGAGTTCAAGTAATTTCTTTCGTTTTAATTTGAAATGGTTTGATTTGTATTATTTAAGATTTCACCACCTAATGAAAATTTGGTTGCAACAAACAGACCATGGTGGGAAAGGTACCAACCGGTGAGTTATATCCTCAACACACGATCAGGAGACGAAGCGGCTTTAGCCGATATGATCAGCAGATGTAATGCTGTTGGAGTTAGGTATTGTTGGACAAACTAAGGAAAATTTATTTCTTTTTTGCGCAGGATTTTTGTAGATGCTGTAATTAATCACATGACTGGAATGGGTGGTACTGGGACCGCAGGGTCACAAGCCGACCGTGATGGTAAAAATTATCCGTCAGTACCCTATGGGTCTGGAGATTTTCACGACTCTTGTTCAGTTAATAATTATCAAGATGCTAGTAATGTCCGAAATTGTGAGCTAGTTGGTCTTGCTGATTTAAATCAAGTAATGTCTTATAACAATAATAATTTGTGTTAATTGGAAGTTTTAAGGGTTCTGATTACGTCCGAAGCAAAATTGTCGAATACATGAACCATTTAGTCGATTTAGGAGTAGCAGGATTCCGGGTAGATGCAGCAAAACACATGTGGCCGGAAGATTTGGCTGCAATTTACTCCGCATTGAAAAATTTAAACACCGCCCATGGTTTTGGCGATGGTGGAAAACCGTTTATTTTCCAAGAAGTGATAGATTTGGGTAACAAAATCATCTTAGAGAGGACAACTTTTACAAAATTTTGAAACTCTACAGGTGGTGAAGCAATCAGCAAACACGAATATACCGGCTTTGGTACTGTTATAGAATTCCAGTATGGTGTAAGTCTTGGTAACGCTTTCCAAGGAGGCAACCAATTAGCCAACTTAGCAAATTGGGGCCCCGAATGGAACCTCCTTGATGGTCTCGACGCCGTTGCCTTCATCGACAACCACGACAACCAAAGAACAGGAGGCTCCCAAATCCTCACTTACAAAAACCCTAAACCATACAAAATGGCCATTGCTTTTATGCTGGCCCATCCATATGGTACTACCCGTCTAATGTCAAGTTTCTCGTTTGATAACAACGACCAAGGGCCGCCGCAAGACGGTGATGGTAATTTGATAAGTCCGAGTATCAATGATGATGGTACTTGTGGTAATGGTTACGTGTGTGAACACCGATGGCGGCAAATTTTCAACATGGTTGGATTTAGAAATGCCGTTCAAGGAACGGGAATAGAGAACTGGTGGTCAGATGGCAATCAGCAGATTGCTTTTGGAAGAGGAAATAAAGGATTTGTTGCTTTTACCATTGGGTATGATTTGAATCAGCATTTGCAAACGGGACTTCCGGCTGGGTCATATTGTGATGTTATAAGTGGAAATGTGGAAAATGGGACTTGTTCGGGGAAAACCATCACGGTTGGGGACGATGGGTATGCCGATATTTCCCTCGGAGCTAATGAAGATGACGGAGTTATTGCCATTCATGTTAATGCCAAATTGTAAATAAACAAATAATATTTAACAGTCTTGTCTCTTATTGTTAAGAACCTTGATTAGAGTTTGATCGAGAGATAAATATTTTGCGACCTTCTTTACTATTTTTAGGAAGTCTTGAGTCGTTCCAAATTGACATCTTGTCATTTAATACTAAATCGAATATAATATTTAATAATAGTTATTTATGTATCAAAGCAGTAAAATCTAATTTTTTCATTACGAATATGTGTTTAGTTACCGAGCGATAACCGTCATTATTATTTCTTAAGAACATACAACCTTAAAATACATTTTTAATAAACTTGTAATAAATGTATTATGTTTTAGTAAATTAGAATTAAAAAAACAATTATCTCATTGGCTAATAAATTTAATTTAAATTTGTTTATTTTCAACGTTACAAATGATAAAGTCTTTTAAAAAAATAGACACTTATTTTATCACAAAATATTTTTAATTTTTACAAACAATGTGTTACAATTGATCTAAAAATAATCATAATTTGATACAAGTAGGTACTCGCAAATAGTATAAAATAATTGCTATAGAATAACAACTTGAGTCCGATACTTCATAATGTATGTCAAACAAATACTCGTCCTGTGTTTTATAAATTTGGTTTTGTGCCAAAAAGATCCACATTTTGCCGATAACAGAAACATAATAGTGCAAAATTAGTCGATTTACAAATAACAGGATTCCGGATCAATGCAACAAAATACATGTGGCCGGATGATTTGGTTGCAATTTACTCCAAATTAAAAAAAATTAAATACCGACCATAGTTTTCTTGATGATGGAAAACCGTTCATTTGCCAAGAAGTGCAAGATTTTGGTAAAAAATTCATCTTAGAGACAATTTTTACAAAACATGAACTTCCGGCTGGGTTATATTGTGATGTTATAAGTGGAAATGTGGAAAATGGGTTTTGTTCGGGAAAAATCATCACGGTTGGGGACAATGGCTATGCCAATATTTTCCTCGGAGCTGATGAAGATTACGGGTTACTGCCATTCATGTTAATGCCAAATTGTAAATAAACAAATAATATTTAATCGTCTTGTCATTTTTTTGATTAAAATTTGATCAAGTGATAAATATTTTGTTACTTTTTATACTATTTTTAGCAAGTTTTGAATCATTCCAAATTGGTATTTTGTCATTCAATACTAAATCGAATATAATAACAATTATTATCAATAAAAAAGCGAGATTTTTTAACCTTGACAACCCGAAAAAAAATCAGTATATTATCTCGTCATTTCCTGTTATTCTGTAAACAAAAATTTACTTTTCTTAGGAATTTATTTCGTTCTTTATTTGGGCGGAAATTGATTATGCACTTTAACGCTCAACACTCGTAATTATTTTCGCCTACGATTCAGCCACGGAGAGAATAGTAAATAACTGTTGTTCTTGTAGTTTCATTCATAGCGAAGTGTGTCATGAACGACTGAAAATTCTGGCCCAAATTTTCAAAATATCTTTCCACCAAGAAATAAAAAATGTTTTTATAAAAAATAATTGGAATTAAAGAATTTATGAGGCGTTCAAAATGATACATTTTTAAGTGCATTGCCAGTGGTAAAAACAAATCAATATTAAAATGTAGAAAGTATTATTAAAATAAAAAACTCCAATTTTGAATATAAACATGAACCTCAAATTTAGTTAATGGGAACAGCCAGAGGCGTAACTAAAAATCAATTAAACTAATTTTTCAAATGTAAAAAACATGAATCATACTAGTATCTAAAACACAAAAATTAAAAAGTATTTTTCAATATTTTAACGTTTAGTGCGTTTTTTTGATTAGATAGACCACATCATGTCAGAAAACAGTTTTTTATTTGCCAACAAAACATTTAGATAAGTTGGGGTCATCTTGCTGTCCATTGATAATGACCCAAACAACTGATATTCACAAGATGTTAAAACTTCTGTCGTGTCTGTGTTTTCTTCCCTTGATAGCCCCCTCATACAAATCGCCCCATTTCTCCCCCAACCGCTCCACAATCGTACACCTTTTCGAATGGAAATGGGACAGCATCGCCTCCGAATGCGAAAACTTCCTCCAACACAAAGCCTACGCCGGCGTTCAGGTAATAAATATGATTATAATCCCGCGGCTTTTACCCTTTTGTAGGTTTCACCCCCGAACGAAAACTTAATAATTGACGGCCGACCTTGGTGGGAAAGATACCAGCCTGTGAGCTATGTATTGATTACGAGGTCCGGTAACGAGAGTTCTTTCAGAGATATGGTCAAAAGATGCAATGCTGTGGGTGTTAGGTACCCTAAAAAGCGACTCGATTTTTTTTATTTGAAGGAAATGTTGCAGAATATATGTTGATGCCGTTATTAATCACATGTCGGTCGGAAATGGGGTTGGGACCGGTGGAAGTGTTGCAAATGCTACACATAAATTCTTCCCAGGAGTGCCATACGGGCCGGATGATTTCAATAAAAATTGCGTAGTAACAAACTTTGATAATAATGAAAATGCAAGAAATTGCGAATTGGTGGGTTTGAAAGACTTGAATCAGGTAAAACGCAACAGTTATATTCGCAAAACGTTCAATTTTTTTCCAGAGTAAAAAATACGTAAAAGAAAAAATAATTGAATACTTGAACCATTTAATTGATTTGGGGGTGGCAGGGTTTCGAATTGACGCCGCAAAACACATGTGGCCCTCAGATTTGAGAGAAATTTACTCAAATCTGAAAAATTTGAATTCGGAATTTGGGTTTGCCGAAAATTTGAGACCTTTTATTTATCAGGAAGTGCCAACAATGGGTAAATAAATAACACATTACTTGAGTCATGATATTGTTTTGTATTCAGACAAGGAATATACAACATTGGGGGCTTTAGTCGAGTTTAAATTTGGAAAATCGTTAAGTAACGTTTTTAGGGGAAATGATAAATTAAAATGGTTGATCAATTGGGGCCCATCATGGGGTCTAATTGATGGTTCTGACGCTGTCGCTTTTATTGACAATCATGACACCCAGCGAGACAAAGACCAACACATTTTGACTTATAAAAATGCGAAGCAGTATAAAATGGCTGTTGCATTTATGTTGGCACACCCATATGGTACGACCAGGATTATCTCGAGTTATGCTTTCAACGATTTCAACCAAGGTTATTTTGTTTAGATTTTTTATTATTACTGTTATTATTAATTCTTGTTTAGGTCCCCCAGCTGATAAAACTGGTAATATAATTCCTCCAAGCTTTAATACAGACAACACTTGTACCAATGGTTACATCTGTGAACACCGATGGAGAGAAATCTACAACATGGTTGAATTCCGAAATGTTGTTGCAGGAACAAATGTTGAAAATTTCTGGTCAAACGATGATCAACAAATTTCGTTTTGTCGTGGAAATAAGGGTTTTATAGTTTTTACTAATTGGGAGGATGTTGAACGAGATTTACAGACGTGTCTACCTCCAGGGATTTACTGTGATGTTATATCAGGAGGTCTGCAAGCCGGAAATTGCACCGGGAAAGCCGTTAAAGTAAAAAGTGACGGTAAAGGGTTTATTCGGCTGGGAGCTTTAGAGTTTAATGGTGTTCTGGCCATTCACGAAAAATCAAAATTGAAATAGTTTTTTTTTGGCAGAGAAAGTCGATTTAATCACATGAATTTTAATAAAATTGCTTGGCGCTGAAGTTCTATACATACAGAATCAACGTTTGAGTTAAATTAAAAAATAAATTATTTCTCTGTTCAACTGACGCTTCAATGACAAAATTATTATTAAATAAATGAAATTATTAATGGTTTGACAAGGTCAATACAGCTATATAAAATGTGTTTACAAATAAAGTACAATAAAATTAATCGATTTATTTTCACTACAACAACAATTTTTTTTGTCTACTAACAGTGGCAACTTCCTTATTACTAACGACACCCAAATTCTTTTCGGATCAAGTCTTATTGACCAAATTTTCAGAAATGATATCACAATAAGTACCAGCAGCTACCCCAATCTAAATTTTTTCAGTCAAGTTTTTGCAAACGCTACAAATCACTCGAGAAAACGCATTCTATTGTTTGTTATTTGACCATCAATTTCCAATCTGTCCCTGAAACTACATTTCTGAAATCGATAATTTTTGTCACTTAAGGCCACCGGTGTTCACAAACAGAGTCATTCTCACAAAAACCATCAGAATAAATAATTGGAGATTTGATATGAGTATTTTCAGAGAATGTCAAAAAATAATAATTCTAAATAAAACTGGGGGAACCATAAAAGTGTGACAGCATAAAAGCTAGAGGCATTTTGTTCTGTCTCAGATTTTTGTCAAAACTTGGTCGTTGCGGTTGGCTGCTGTGAGTGTCAACAAAAACAAGTGAGTCAGTTTTCAAGACGAAACCCAAGCAGGGGCCCAATTTTGCAAAGTTGATAAATTGCCTTTGCCACTGAAGACCGAACTTATTGCTAGACGATTCAAACACAATTTCGAGGTCTACGTATCCCTCATTTCCGATCACGACATAATACCTAAAAAAATATTGTTTTTAGTAAAATAATTTTTATCAAAATCACACGATTTGGCAGATGAAAGCTTTAGTTTTGTCCGGAAAAAATTGTGTTGAGATCAAGAGTAGTTTCAACTCTTCAATCGTGATGTATTTAACTGAGTCAGCCCTAAACCCTACAACCCCAAACTCAATCAACTTATTCAAATACGTTACAATTCTCAGTTGCACGTTTTGTGTGGACTAAAATAAAACTTTTATCTTCCACAAATCGAACTTTCCACTCAAATACTTGGTCTAAGTCTCTCAGATTATTAAGTTTGCAGTTTCTCACAACTTCAGGATTTAAATAATTCGGAATATTACAAGTAGGATGAAAATCCTACGGAGTGTAAGGCACGCCAGGATAAATTTTAACATCACTCATTGCTTTATTTTCTGCCGTACCCATTCCTGTGGTTCCCTGTAGTTGAAAATCACATCTGCATAAATCCTGAAATGATTTATTCATCGAGTGGTGAAATTCCGAATTGGAATTTCACCTAATTCCGACTTTGTTACATCTGGAAATTATGTCAGAGAGTTGGGATTCGAAGCCGTAGAACAGTATGAGGTTGGTATCTTTCCCACCATGGGCGGCCTTTGACAATCACGTTTTCGGAGACTGGCGAAATCTAGTCATTAAAAAGATAAAAATGAGATAAAGTGATTAACTAAGACGGTACCTGAACTCTGTCGAAGGACCTATATTGAAGGTACCTCTCACACTCGTCGGCAATGTCAGATAGTTTCTATTCGTTTAAATAAACGATGATGCTACGATAAGTACCAAAATTTTTATTTTTTGACTTTGAACAAGCCAAAAGTTAAAAAAATACTATCAACACAAACTTTGGTTTATTCATTTTGAGAGACACAATAAAAATATGCGAATAAATCATATTATCAAATAATTAATCAAAGAGAGATTAGTTAAGTATCAAATTATATGTTACTTAATCAATTGAAGAGATCATCTCAATAAAGGACAAAGTCGTTACAAGGCTAAATAACGCGATATATTTTTCTAAATTAATTAGTACCGGGTTAGTGTTAAAGTCAGTGAAGGTTACTAATTACAAGAGCCAGAAATCAGGTCTAATAGAGACATAATAGTGACATAACAGTATACTCTCTTTAATTTCCTACAATTATCATCTATTGTTAACTCGAGTGTCGACACGTTCCGATGGTATCTCTTGTTTCTCATGTAGTAACAAATTGCAAAATTGTGCCCTTTTGGGTATTTCTTCCCCCAAGTTCATTAACTTGACCCGTGTTGTAATATTTTTCGATTTGTCAATTTCTCTTGACCTTCCAATCTCGAGTTACAACGTTGTTACTTTTAATGTTTGTAGTTTAGCGAAAGTAATGCCTCAATAGCGTTGTCACTCATCTAACAATAGAGATTGGTGAGATAATTTATCGCAAGTTTCGTGATTCATCTACAATTCATTAGGATGAAACCTATAGATGGATTACAGTGCGGAACGGGAGCTAATGTTTTCAGCCTTGTCGATTTGTTGCACATCTAAAGTCCACGTTTCGACTAATGTAGGTTACTCAATTCGTATTTCGTGCATTCATATTGCAATAGGTGTAGGTACGTCTGACCTCAGATGGTACTGTTTAAGTGTGAGATCATTACCTGGATGATGAGTTGGAAACGGCGAGGCAATTACCGATGAGCTAATTTCAATTTAAATTTATCGCGAAAATGGTACCACAGGACGATTACTAGCACAGTTGCACAATTAATGCACCAGGAGGAAATGTGCAATCTTGCAGCGATCAAACAATGTGATTCTGTGAAATAAACAAAAAATTCTAGGTTGTTTTGAAATTTGTGAACTACATATTCAAAATGATATCAAACAAACGCTTCTGTTCTAGCACACTGCTTTCTTTAATGCTTCCATAGAAAAAATTACAGCAAAGTTTGCAAAGATGCGGTTTAGACACACTACACCACTAAATAAGATATAAACCTATAGTAAATATCATGAGTAATGTATTTTTAAAAATACATCATGATAGGACGATCCTGCGTGATAATTATTTTAGGGGCAAAGATTAACGGTATAGATTAAAGTAAAATAAGAGCTAGAGAATTTGTTGTTTAAATTTTACTTTTATTTTTATTTTTATTGATTACTACAAGTAAGTATGTAAAAATTAAAGTAAATTCATATATTATTCAGATGCAAAAAATTTGTCTTTAAAATATTTCTACCTACACCTTTCCAAATTTCACTAAACACTAAAAAATTTGAGAAAAAAATTCCCTCGGTCCCGATTTAGATCTCACCACGTTCTCAATAAAGCCGTCTTTTTATCAGATTAATTTAAAGTCCTTATTCGTAAAGACAATTTATCACGTTCTTTTCCAAATCTTTTCGGTGTCATTTTTTCCGACGTTATCATCTTATCGACTTGCATGCATCTGGTACAACTATCTCTTTTTTATCAGCTTTGTGCCACTTAAAACAGAAAAAAAATGACACAAATTTGTTTAACAAACATGTAGCGATGCTTCGAGTTTGTTTATATAAAACAATAGTTCGTATTTGGTGTCGAGAGCAGTGAGAAAATGTTGCAATTTTTCTAATTAGTTACAAATTATTAATTATTAGAATTTTGTAAGGGGAAGAGTGAAAGCCCGTGTATTACCCTTCACTTCCATTACACTAACATTTTGTACAAATAAAATATTTACACAGGAGGTGCGTAATTTATACAGTTTAAATATTATCGCATTAAAACAATTATAGAAATTCTTTGTGTTATGTAAATATTACATCTGTATATGTAAACAAGTCAGGTTCTCAGTGTATGTAAATTTAGCTTTGATGTTGATTAGAGGAGAAAACTTGGAAGCTAGTTTCAGTTTCCAGCGATGTTAGTTCTAATTGTAATTAATTTTTAATTTAAATGCAAGCTGTAAAATCTATGTAATTACATTAAGTAAGCGTTTCAAAAGCTTGTGGTGTCTTTGCAATAATAAAACACTGCAATAAAGTCTCAGGTCAGGGCTTAAATTTTTTTCGAAAAATAACCGTATGATTGATCACCCGCATGCAAATAGAAAGTCCTCGTCGGTTTGTGGAAACAAAAATTCCAGTCTTTAAGCACCCATGCTCTGAATGCTGTAATTAATTCCGAGATGTCCCGGAAGATCTTCCGGTCGCTTTCTCCCGACTCAAGGTCACATTGTTACACAATCATAATTTTTTAAGCGTGTCGTTTATCACAATTGTCTGTCATGGCAGTGTAATTACTGTCATGACTATGTAATGAGCATTTGATTTTGAAGAGAAAGTCGGGGAAATGAGATTTTTCGGGAGCATAGGCAATTAATGACCCAGATCGTGTGAATTGTGATGTTACTCAAGATCGATTTTATTATCGATTGATTCCGAAGCAGTCGACCGAATTTGTGTCAAGAATTTCGCGGCGAATTTTTCACCTTGTGTAGAGCGGTTTGACGCACGTCTAATTAATGTAAATTGCACGGGATGGATGGGTGAAGTAAGGATTATTACGACACTCATTCATGGCATAGTCGTGCACGACGTTTTACTGTTCCTACTTTAAATCACATCGGTCGTATTTTTTGCAACAAAAAACAAATTAAAGATATTTCAAGATAAAATTGATATGTATTGTATATTGAAAAATGTTGTAGTTGACGTAATTCAAAAAATTTTAATTGCGATTCAAGATTTATTGAAAACTTTGTATAAATGTAGCTTTCAATTTTTACGGTACATAAAAATTAAAGTTAACTGAAATTCTTCTTAATTGAAAAAGTTTTTGTCTAAGCCAAATTTTTCCAGTTACGGTTCCTAACTTGATTTTGTGAAAATATTTTTCAGGGAGAAAGTTTAATTGTTTATTTTTTACAAGCGGGCGCGTGCTTTAAGAATTATTAGCATGTCGTTAAAAGTGTCATTGACATCTAAATTTACTGCAAAAGAAATTGCTTTCAATAATGTACATTTGCACACGTTTTCATTGTCTAGGTTTTATGACTTCTTCAATATTGACTTAATCACTAGAACAGAAAGTTGGTTCCGTCACGTATAATTAAAACTTTAAATTATGTTAAATGCGTCTAGTGTTCCACATTCGGTAGTTTATCATATTTTTAAGCTTTTTGCTTGGTTTCAACACGCAATGAAGCTCTAAATAACTGTTAGAGGAAAAACTTAGGATACACACCCTTTCCAGTACATTTACCGGCGATCGAAGTTTCATTCATAGTTAATTCATATTTGAGACGTAATCTAACTTGGTAAAGCAAGGTCAGTGCTATTACATTATCGTAAATCCGTTTAAGACACAAGCAATAGGTAAATTCTTTTTAACGGTTAACACAATAAGCAGTTTAAACCGCAAAATTTCATTTACTTGAATAACTTTACTCTTGGTTTTGATTTTTGAGTGAAGGGTAAGTTTAAGCTATATTTTGATTAAAAAAAAACAGAAATCTTAGAAAAAATTAACTCAGTTTAACACTCTCCTTAATGACGTCCCTTAAACACGAAACATAATTAACATGCAATAATCTTCTCTACATTTACTCATCACATTATCAACTCGTTACAAGCAAATTAATTTGCTTTCAATTAATCTCAATTTTCTGAAATTCCCATTATTTTTCATTTCGAAAATCTTCTAAAATTGGCAAAATCCTCGCCAATAAATCAACTAAAATCGTTGGGTTTTTTGATAACGTTAAGCTGTTTGAAAGTTGAACATTCGTCAGGTGACCTTTTTGTGAACTTTGTGGTTGAAAACGATCGAAGTTTCAAGAGGCGGAGTTCAGCAGGAAAGGGCGGATCCTGCAGGAGGCGTTTAAACGGGTGTGACTTGAAGCAGGATCAATACCTGGCCTGCTGTAACTTGGCTATTTTTACAGGTAGATAATCAGACCCATGGTACGCATAATGCACTTGTGATATTTTTAATTAAACACCCACTAACGTGAAAAAAGAAAAAAGAAATTGTTAACTTTAAGAAAAAAAACAAGAATTTAATAACAATACCCTTGATATAACTTAATAAACCTAAAACAATTCTCCATATTCAAGAACACAATATCCCCTTTCTTTTGGACTCAACTGCCACTTGACATCTCTTTGACATCGTCCTTGATTGTCCTTAGTATAATCAAGGACTCTTATACATCCCATATCCCAACATACACCCTCGTTTTAAAGTTAACCCTCCCTAAATTCAACATTTCATTATTTATGTTTCGATTTTTTCCGTATTTGAAGCAATTTGCGTGGCACTTGCAGACTTCTCCCCTTGGTCACCAAACATCACTTTCACCTTGAGGGTGGTGTGATCGAAAATTCAAATGAACAGCCGTGGGCTTCTGTCCCTAACAGGCGATGTGGGGGTAGTTGCGAGACTTGCATACAAACAGGACTAAATGCATCGTTATAGATTATAAATGTAATTAAAGAGATTATGTGGGCGATTGAGTGGTTAAGCTATCTTGAAAAATTTCAGATAATCGAGTTACTTTTAATGGGATTTGCATTGAAGGGTAACGAGAAATTTATCGGCTGTCAAACAGGAAATATATTTAGAGATGAAGAGTTGCTCGGTATTTCGGTTTGAGATGTAACGATCTGTAAGTTTGCAGCTTTCTTTGAAACAGACAAAAAGTTTATTACATACTTCCATTTATTTTAGTTTGAGAAAATCGTGAATTTTACATTATGGCTCATTATTTATGAAATATAATGCCTTGTTGTAAAGAAATTGAATAAATACAGTTAAAAATGTGGTATAATATGGTATTTTTTCTCAGTTTCTCTCTTAGTGATATTAAAATCACAAAAAAAATAATTCCATTCAGAAGCACTATACGCTAAGTGACCTTTTATATACAACTTCACAAGCTGTGACTAATATGCGTATTAGTTACGTTGCTAATAGCAACTGCCGTATTAGTCACAGGCTGAAGTTAGCTTTCTGTCATTCCAGATGTCTTTTAATTTAATTTTTAATTTAAGTAATTTTTTTGTGATAGTCATAGTATGTAACACGTGTATAAGCTTGTCTAGACATTCGTTTCATTAAACATTCGCTTCACTCGTGCCTAATAAAACTCATGTCTAAAGTGGCGTTTATAGCATTAGTTACGTAATATCTTTTAATCATTTTCACAAAGCTTCTCAAAAATTCTTAAAGTTACCATACAATTTTATTATTTATTCAAAATATAAATGACTTTGTTTTATAAGACATTTATATCACTTTTATTATACAGGGTGTTTCACATAATTTTACGAAGCCTGCGCCTGTAATAATACAATAATAATACATATTCCGATATTAACTCGATTACAAATTTTAAAAAATTGGATAATCTTCTCTTGTTTGTTCACCCTTTCAAAAATTACAACGTTTTTAGTTAGTTAGTGAATAAGGTACATAAATTAGAATCATATATTCATGCCGTCTCTTGATAGAACAAATGATAATTGTTTCTGAAAAACTGCAGTTTATGACTATTAAATGCAATAGTGATTTGTTTGACAGCTACTGTCAAGGGTTTCCAAAAATTAAATAATTAAATGGGTATTTTTTGTATCTAGTGTTTTGTGACTTTTGTATATTTAAATGCGTACATTAGGCGCAAGTCTCGTAAAGTTGTGTGAAACACCCTGTAGAATCAGTACAGTAATAGTTATTTTTATATTAATTGTGCGAGACAGTTTTGTAGACATAATAGAAACGTTTTTTTTTACGGTTTTTAAGATATTTTAAAATTTAGTGTCATATTTTTGTCAGTGCGTGTAATGCCGTCAGTGTGTGAAATTAACACTTCACACACTGTGTTTCAGTTCAACTACACACATGATTGTACCTAGAAATTTTTTTTTTTTAAATATTTCACACTTTGATTGCATCTACTTTATGAAGTGTCTGTCCCTCTTTGTTGAAAAACGTAAATAAATAAGAAAAACTGGTCTACAATCTAGATTTTATTCAAGGTCGACAGCGGTCGTAAGTGACTAACTACTGCATCTACTATAAATTGTCTACTTTGGCTGGACAATATTACAGAGCTACCAAAATTTAAAAAGCCCTTTTTTAGAATTTATTACAAAGTTTACACCCATTTAAGGTTTGAAATAAACTCAGATTTAGGTTTACATGTTAAAGGTCAATTTCGTTTTGCTCTCTTTTTGTTGAAAAACATTTAATAATTAGATAAAAAATAGACTAAATTAAAAACCTTGTGATGTTTCTGAAAAACACGCAATGCGTATTAGTGTCAATTTTCAAAGTAAATACTACAAGGTAAGTGAATGTATTTATTTTGTTGTTCATAGGAAATATTAATATATCCATTAACCAAAACAAATTCCATTTGTTATGATCTTTACTTGCTTTAAAAAAATTCCACATAAATCTTTAGCACTTGTCAAGGCAGAATCGAACCAATTGCTTCACTCTTGTACTTTAGCTACCCGCAACATAAATCTTCCTCTAGTACAATGCCTCGACAACAATACAACCTGATTAGGTCATTGCGAAACATGTATGAGAAGTATTTATAAAAACAGTTTAGAGCAATTGAGTACATACCTACTTATTCTCTCGATTACGCAGTTTAATTACAAACGATTGCGTTTAAATAAAAATACACCATTGTTTCGACACAATAACTTTTGCAAAATTTCAAATTTCAACCCCCAGAGTGTCTGCAAAAATACTTTAAAATGTATGACAAAGAGCAAAAACCTCATTTTGAATAAGGTTCCTAACTTTTAAAATGTGTAGATTTGATTTCGAGAAAAAGCGAGGATTGGGTATTATCTTCATGACATTCATCTGATGCAAAGGTCGACATACAACATGAGGGTGGCAGCGAAATCAAATATTCATGTTGGAACGGCTGGCGCTGTATCGACCAGCCGAACTTCCAACCCTCTCCGCACCTGTAGGTGAGCTTGAAGGAAAAGCTTGTTACATGGACCATTGCCCTCAAAAATTTAGTTTTTATCAATTTTGGACAAACATCAGACCATTATTGTTAAAATTGTAATTTAGCTGCCTCGGGGTTAATTAACTGTTGTGTTCAGCCCCTCAAAGTCCAAATTATTTTTCTACATAGTTAGTTAATGCGTTTGGATTTCTTTTTATGATACGTTTTCAGGGACAAAACACTTCAAGTTTGATTAATAAATTTATTACCAACATGTCCTTAAAAAAACTACTTAATAAAATAGATGAGTTTTTCGTGCCACAAAACGTTAATTCGGAAAAAAAATTAAGCTTCAAGTGGATTTATTTTCACATCAGCGATTGTTTTACGTGATAAGATTACCGTAAACGACTCTTGGACCAGAATATTAAGTAATTGATCGAAGAAAATCAACCCTGAGATGACATTATCGGAATTTATTGTTTGGTTTGTCATGCTTTCACTAAATTATTGTTATTACAGAGTAGTTATTTCAATTGCCTTTAAGACAAATTTCTCCACAATTATTTATCCAAATAAGCAAATTTTAATTCGTCTTATAAAATAAAAATAAGTAGGTTTCTCGAACAGATTTCCTTCCCTAGTGGCGACATGTTTAATAAATATTTTTTAAATACATACATACCATATTAAAATCTAGCTATACAATTTCGCAATTTTGCTCAGAAGCAGGCTACTACGTATTAATCATAACAAATAACAACAGAACGCAAAGTAGGTACTCGTATACTCAGCTTTAATATTTTTAAGTAATATTTAAATAAAATGCCTACACAAAGGTATATTCTAGATAAACACAAAAAATCTCTAAATATCTAGGTAGCTATACATTAAGCAATATTTGTTATTAATCTTTTATTTCAAATTAGTAATTTCAAATTTATTTAAATAAATATGAAAAAACATTCAAGATGGCAAATTAATACTAATAAAAAAATACAAATTTATATTTACAAACATAAACTTTAAAATAGCCCAAAAGAGTCACACAAATTTTTTGTCTTTAACTGAATTGATGGTTAAAACCCTACTTTGAACAAAATCAGGCAAAATTATTTTGTAATGGTAATAAAGCTAAAATTATATTTTAGAAAAAAAAAACAAATTAAACATTTGAATTTTGCTTTCAATTATTTTCGATGTTGACATAACTTCAGAAGATAACAAATTTTTACTCTTTTTTTGTAAATTGCAGCAAAACTGTACCTCAAACGTTATAATGTTTTTATGCGTACATAAGTATAGTGCTTCGAGAAATCGATTGCCGTCGAGAAAAATGCAAAATTCATGATCGTTTAGTTGAATTAATATTTTTAAATTTATCAGCAATTTTCTTGCTAACTCTTTAAGGTAGGACTACATACTATCTTTTATATATGATAAATTAAAAAATTAAAATTAAATTTGCTTTCCAACAGTACCAAACAAAAAGGACTAGCGTCAATAATTCTGAAGTTATTAGCAATAAACTGCCCCGGGAACCAAAAATCGTCTAAAATTTCTATAAAAATCGAAAAAATTAAAAACTTCAAAATTAAACCATTTGCATTCTTGGGAGTTCAAGAGACTTAGAAAAGTACAAAATCGTTGTAAAAACGCAAGAAATAAAATTTGGAAAATTTTTGTGTAAGTTTCTTCAATTATATTGAATTAAAATAAAACATTCAGGTTGGCGGTGTGGTGCATGATGTGGCGTCATAAGGTCCCGTTTTCAACCAGGTAGTTTAAAAACATTGCTAAAATCAGCAATTTTTCATACTAATTCAAATTAGCTATAAAAGATGGCAAGCGCATAAGAGCGCGAACATTAAAAAATGTAGCTGTGTCAATAGTACACTATTACACTTATTACAATAAGTACTAGTATAAGTAAACAAAAGGTACGTTAAAAAAATTTAAAGAAAAGTTAAGTTTTGTAATAAAAATAAACCAATATTTTTTTTATTAATTATTATTATGACTACTAATAATTCAAATAAATGTAAAAGATAAGAGCACCAAAGCTTTAAAACATATACATAAGTCTACTAATGAAATAGATATAAGTAAACAAAAGGTAAGTAAAGTGAAATATAAAGTAAAAGTAGCATGAAATGTATAATAAAAATTATAGAAATAAATGTTAATGTAAATTTCGGCTAAAGTGTATTGACAATGGTTAATGTTTTAAACTATACGTATGGCGTATTTTTTCACGGTAATATAACAACAATTTTAACGGCCCAATGTGTTATCGTTGCCATAGCAAGCATGAAGACGTATGTACATTATCAATATGATCAATAATTACTGCGAAAAAGGTTTACTGTTAGAATTCGTCACAAATTAAAATCAAAATTGCTCCAATATAAATATTAACAATTATTGACATTCTCACGCACCAAAAACATTATTTCATTAAATAAATGATGTCTAGATAAAAACAACAAAGTTTAACGCTGACAACCATTTGTGATCCAATAGAAAATATTAATAACTTCTTGATGTTACGAAGTGAGTCAGATTACTTCTTGAAAGCTGAATCTTCTCAGAATGGAATTTTAGTGTTGGTCTTCAAGTCGTAGAGAACCATTAGCAGGTATCCCGAGTAGGTCCTGCTTTTAGGTCAGTATCCATATTTAGCCCGTATTAATGTCAATGCGATAAATTAACAAAGACGTAGATTCGAGGATTGGCCGTCGAGATGTGACGTCTGGCGTCGAAACCAATCGTGTGGCGGCAGTAAGGGCGCGTGCCCCGCCACAAACCCGCCCCCGAAAATCCCGTTCGAACGCCGCCAGATTCTAGCGTGGGCTGCGTCTCAGGAGCGGTCGTACGTAGCGGGAGTGAGCCAAACAGTGCACCTGGAGATCGGCACCGTGGAGACTCGCGCCGGCCAACACGGCCCGGGAGGCAGCCTTGGCCTACTCGGAGATTCGCGTGTCGCCAACAACATTCGCGGTTTCTTCGCCACCCGGATAGGAAGCGCCCTTCCAGATACAGGTAAGACAAAAATTACAAAAAACAACAAATTGCGACAAAAACCACCCCCAAAAAACTGTTCTAAATATCTGCCAATTTTTGGGTTGCAAAATGGCCGTCAATAAGACAAGATGGCCGAAATCAATATTGTTGTTACGTAACAGGGCTAATTAAGCAGCCATATTACTTTTGGGCTCTTTATCAATAATACAAAAAACAATTATCAAATAATCAATATAAAACTCATTAAGACCTATGTTTTACCAGAAAAACACCAATACTGATCTTTTTAATGATTTCCTGGGGTACCTTGATATAAAGCGTGCTCCAGCTGAAAGTTTCAATAAAAATTATTAATACTTTTCCGTTGCTTTGTTTTTAATGCATTGTTTAGTGGTTTAATAAATAATTTAGTGTTAGGATCTATTTGTGTTTCATTGATCGTCAACTGTGTTCTGAACAAAAACATTAAGTGAAAAGTTTTAGAAAAGAAAGACCAACAAAAATAAAAACTTTACAAGTACATTGCTTAAAACGATTAATGTGAAGATGATTCAGGTGAAATGATTTAAGTGGGCACTAGACTCGCCGGATCTGAGCCCAATGTAAAACATGTGTTTTGATATTGTTGCGCTTCTACCTCCGCGATCCTTTTGTAGACGGGGTGCGGGGGGTCAGCGCAGTGCCTCCCCATGCCCCCGGCTGTAGCCCTCTCTAATTTGTGTTCTATGTCCAGGTTAACCCGATGGCACTGCGCTCCCCCGTCCCCCTCTAAGTAACCACGTCGCGCAATCCACTATCCGCTTGCTGGTCTCTGGCCGCCATGACGACCATCCCGATCCTAAACATGGAGTGGGGTGAGCTGAAGGAAGTGGCGTGGACCAAAGTGCAAGAACCGCGCACCCAACGTAAACTCATTCTGGTGATCGTCTCCATCGCCCTCCTCCTCGACAACATGCTGTACATGGTCATCGTGCCCATCATCCCCGACTATCTGCGATACATCGGTGCCTACAACGACGAAGTGACCGTTCCGGGAAACGCCACGCTTCCACCAGGTACTCCCTACAAGCACGACCATCACGGCCAGGACTCGGCTACAGGCATCCTATTCGCATCCAAGGCCATAGTCCAGTTAATGGTCAATCCTTTCTCGGGAGCTCTAATCGACCGAATCGGCTACGACATCCCAATGATGATCGGACTCACGATAATGTTTCTGTCGACGGCAGTGTTCGCTTGTGGCCGCAGTTACGGCCTCCTCTTCTTCGCCCGAAGCCTCCAAGGGGTAGGCTCGGCCTTCGCAGACACCTCGGGTTTGGCCATGATCGCAGATCGCTTCACGGAAGAAAACGAACGTTCAAAAGCCCTAGGCATAGCTCTAGCTTTCATCAGTTTCGGATGTCTGGTAGCGCCGCCCTTTGGAGGAGCCTTATACCAATTCGCCGGAAAGGAAGTACCATTTCTGATCCTAGCCTTCGTCTCACTCATAGACGGATTTATGCTACTCCTAGTCATGAAACCATTGAAAACCCAACTCAAAGAGGCAGGTTTAGCCAAGCCACCGTCAGTGCCTATTTGGCGCCTTTTCATGGACCCTTACATCGCGGTCTGCTCAGGAGCTTTAATGATGTCAAACGTGGCGTTAGCCTTTTTAGAACCAACAATCTCCTTATGGATGGAAGACAACCTAACCACCGACAACTGGAAAATCGGGATGATTTGGCTTCCCGCGTTCTTCCCGCACGTACTTGGCGTCATATTGACGGTCAAAATGGCCAAAAAGTACCCACAATACCAATGGTTAATGGCAGCAGGTGGTCTCGCTTTGGAAGGCTTATGTTGCTTCATTATCCCTTTCTCCACCTCATACAAATTCCTCATGATCCCAATTTGCGGCATTTGTTTCGGAGTCGCTTTAATAGACACCGCTCTCCTTCCCACCTTGGGTTACCTGGTGGACGTCAGATATGTTTCCATTTATGGAAGCATTTACGCAATCGCAGACATATCATATTCCGTTGCTTACGCTATTGGACCTATCATCGCAGGAGGAGTGGTCGAAGCAATCGGTTTCACAGCACTTAACGTAGGTATCGCATTTTCAAATTTGTTGTACGCACCGGTACTTATGTACCTAAGACATATCTACGACTTTAAACCGTTTGAAAACGAAGCCAACATTCTCATGTCAGATCCTCCAAACAAAGAGTATCAAACGTACTCGATGCAGGAGCAAAAACCGATTTCGGGTGATATCCAAAACCATCTCGAGTACAAACAACAAGAGACTAATTTTGATTCAAATGGAACGTACCAGCAAGGGTACGATCAATATCAAGGTGACCAGTATCAAGGTTACCAGCAAAGTTACCAAGAAGTACCGGCTTATCAACAACCTAGACCACCCCAACAACCTGAACAACCTTCAAATCCGTTTAGGCCAGCCGAAACAGGACGAAATCCCTTCAGGCAGGGTTTCTAAGCTCTATGTGTATATTGTATATTCGTGTATGTGTCCCTGTGTGTTAATTATATGTACATATCACACCGGATGTTCCTGAAACTTGTACATATCGGCTGAAATTCATAAGCACAGTGTTTAACCCCACTAGGCTTAGTCATCTCGCTTTTTGTAGAGGTTTTAGTTGTTGTTGATTTTTTGGTAGGTTTTGGTAGAGCTAGGATTTAAGTTGAGTTCAAATTGAGTTGTCATGTTTTTACTTATATCAACTAAGATCACATACATATCAGAATCAAATGATTCGCTTGTTATATCGTGATAGGTCGAAATTCTGGCCACTTAATTATAGAGTAGGATAGTCTAAATTAAGTCACTGATAAGTAGCCCGCATCACACCCCCGTCTCCTCAATTTATATATTATTCAAGTTGGATTTTATTGGTATAGCTCTCGACTCGATAGTGTCAATTCCCTTGTGTATAGTATTTGTGCAAAATGATGAAAGTGTTATTTTGCCGTTAGTATAAATACGTTCGGGAACCAGAAAATTTGCTCAGCTATGTAGATACTCAAAATATGTGTATATTCACCCCAAAATCTTTATCTAAAACCCTGTTTTAACGGCAACTATGGCTGCGACAAAGTTAAATATTAATCGACTGTGATGGGCACGTCTAGTACCCTTAGCAATTAAATTTGGAATTTAACAATGAGAACTAATAAATAAAATCCAATAAAATATAATGTATGTTTATAAAATAATTAGTACTTTGTTTAAACTGGAACTTCTAAAACATGCTTGTAGTTGTCGTATATAAGTATATAAAACTATAGGAAAGCAATAAAAAAATAGTTAAAATCCTTTCAGTTTGACCAAATAGCGCGAATTTACTTACCTACATCGAAACATTATTAAATGTGTATCTCTGTAAAGGTGCCTGTGTATATTTACTAAAGTAGTTCTGTGAGCTTGTTTTGTAAGAAAATGATTCATTTAAGTGGCATTCAAAAAAATGCAACTTGAACGAATTTTGGATTAGTTACCGACTGCAGCTTCTTCCATATCCCTCTAGAGTCAACGAGGGTAGTAATGGTTTCTCTCATTGACTTGGCTTTAAATATAATCTTAGACTTTTGACTATTTTACCATTTTATCTCATTGTTTTGTAAAGTACTGATAGTTTAAAATGTTGATCGGAAAAAGGATGCATGTGAATAGTAGATACTAGCTCTAGTACTAATAATAGTTGTATTGTTTCAATGTAAAGTATAATTTCAAGAAACTGTGTATAAGGGTGCTGTTTTACTGTTGTGAGCACTACATCAGGCTCTAACTGATTCTAAAATCAGATGATTTTATTTTGAAGAAAAGTGTAGTAATAGTATTTAATAAATTTGTTATTTCTAGAACCAGTTGCAGCCTTATATTTATTCCAAGGAGCAATCACATGTACTGACCGTTTATCGATATCTGAATGGGTCTATTAAACTAATTGTTATTGAATTTTGTGTTTTTTTCTCTTATTCCAAGTTTCAAATTTAATCGTAATTAAAACATAGAGCACGTAGGGCAAGATAATTGGCTAATTCTGTCGGTTCCATTGTATAACAGAGGGCAACCGCATAGCAAATCACCCCCAGTTCGTTATCTCTCTATATTGGAGGGTTGCAAACCAAGGGAATGCTTGTTTAGAGGTACGACGTAATGAATTAAACGAAACAGCCCCACCTTGTCCGAGAATACATTAGCTTAATTGGGAAGTATCAACTATCAAAAATAAAATTTTTCGGCCGTTTTCTGATTTAATTAAAGCCGGACTTGCCTGGTCAACATTCCACTAAGAAGATGAAAGGGTACGTGGAGGACCCTCAAGTTGTGTGTTCTTTTAGTCGAGCTGGTGCTTTATAAACAGAAACAGGAGTCTCTAGAGACCGAGGGTCTGACCCGAATAATCGATAGATTACGCCAGCTTCGAGTTACCTTTTGTAAATACAAGAAAATATCGTTGAATAGAAGATGGCAAGGCTTTACGACACACTTGGCGAAATTGAATGTGTCAATGGGATTTTTTCAAGGCTGAAAAGATAAATTGGTGCACAAACTGACTTTCTCGCCGGAAAAATTCATTTCGTTTAGGTATGAAAAACATCAAGGGAGAGACAAATTAGATTTTATTTCGCACGTTTTCCATTAAAGAGAAAGATTAGAATTGTAGAAATGGAGATTTGCTGGGTTATGAATTGGATTTGTGGCCCTGTATTTCGGTATTATCTGATTAAAAGCAGTTCGGGATGATAGAACGAATGTCACTCTTGTAATTGACATGACTTTCCCTCCACTACTGTCTCTAATGTTATTAGAAGATTATGTCGTTTATTTAGTGTCTGAAAGCTGGTTTATTACCAATTTCGAACGTTTGCACAAAGTCAATACTTTGATAGTCATTATCTCATTTAATAAACTCCTAGTTTATAGCCGTTGCAATAAATGTTTTATATTTCGCCCTCACAACACTGAAAGGCTTTTGCCATCCCCTAAGACACGGTGGAAATACCACCGTTATGAATATTAATGTTCCGCTTTCTGTCATCACAACAATACAACAGTTGCGTTAGAATCCTCCCCTTTTGATACTTTCAAATTCGAATTTTGGAACTGGTGGAAGGTGCGAGATTTTCCTCGACCGGAAAACTAACATCATAAACGAGATGATGAAGTGTGCTCCAAGTTCCGTTCGGATATTTCAATGAGTTCCTCATAACTTCCGGTTGAATGAAAGGAGAAGTGCGGCGCTTTGTCGAACGAGCGGGTGCCGAGTCAATTGGGCATGAGGAGGGCTAAAACCCTCTACGACCACGGATCAGCGAGATTGGCTTTGTTAGCCGGCCCCAGTCCTAACCGTGTAAGAATAAAATAACTACAAGTCTGGAGGTTTTTCAGACGATGACGGCGGACAAACCGACTGTGATTATTTAATGAGGGCAAGAGAGGCCAATTAAAATTCGCAAAGAAACGTCGAAGTTTCCAGAAGTTACACATTTCGCCTCGATTCACCAACGTTTAACATTTTGTAATTTTGAGTAAATAAGAAGAAATAAATAAACAATTTAGCAAAAACAAGGTTCAAAAGCGCTCGTTAAACACACAAAAGTAGAGCTCTATTTAGTCTATGTCATTCGATGTATATTTTATCGTTCATAGTTAAGAAAAGCCAGGTTCTATGTATAATAAAATGTATTCAGATGTAGAACAAACAATATTTCCTTTGAATTTTTAAAGCTCTTAGTTCATTTTTCATAAATAAAAACTTTTTTTTTCAGCAAAACTCTAAGCCATATTTTTCTAGTTTCTTCAATGAGATAATTTTTTTCGGGAACTAATTACACACTAAGTTATTGAATCAAACGCTAAGTAAAAATACTTAACGTTATGTAATAGTACATTATATTATAAGTGATAGACATGCATCATTATACGCGAGTGGGAATTTTGACACTTCTCACGAGTTTCATAATGGTATTTTGATCACGTGTGATATACGACGTTTTATCTTACACGTGCAACTATCCAAAAAATGAAGTTTCATTCAAGTAAAATATTCATCTATAAAAATATAATAGTAAATATTATAGTAAATATAATATAATAGTCAAATTTACTCACTTGTGAGTACTTTATCCCACTTGTGAATAATATTTGATTTCTATCACCGAAAACAATGGTCTAAATTAAATAAATTACTAATTAAATACTAATGGTAGTTCAAAAACTCAACCTGTAAGATAAAAATACTTTATCGGTTTCTGTCTGTTAAGAGCAATGTTACATGCACAAAAATAGTCTGATAACTATGGCATTACCTTATTGATTGCTGTAAAATTTTACAATATTGAAATGTCAATTTTACAATGTCGATATGTCATTTTTACTGACATATCGATATTGTAAAATTGTAAACTCTCTCGGATTTCAAACTGACATCTGCAGCTGTCATTACATCCTAGAATTTTTGGATTTAACTTGTTCCAATTTTTGGATTTAATTTGTTCCAATTTTTGGCTTATTCGACAGAAACCAATAAAATCTTGAACAAACCTCGGATGTAATAATGTCATAACAGCCTTAGATGTCTTAATATCCTCGTTATCTGCTCGGATTTCAAACTGACATTCATTACATACTAGGTATGTTAATAGCTAAAACGCTATATAAAAATAACAGTAAGTAGTTACAAAAAAAGGTAGGCAAATTAAATGCACAGTACAGTATTTAAACGTCAAATATTTTTATAAAAACAGTGAATACATATTTAGTAATATAATAATAAATACCAATAGTATAAACCAATAATAAATAATATACTTGTGCGAGGGCTATTCATAGATAGGATTGTTCAGTGAGTGATTTTAAGTAATAAATTGGTTATGGGGGTTTTACCCTGGGTTGACTCAAAAGATAAAAACTGGTTCCACTTGTTTACACTTAGCAAATCTTATTTTAATACATAACACTGCTACCAATAGCATTTATAAACACAAACACAATTTGACCCCAACACACCAAACTTTTATTTTAAACACAATGCGTTTCAATCGTAAAGTGGTCATCCTCAGTGCAACTGTTTTTTTTTATTTTACCTAACATTTACAATATATTTTACTTACCAAATCAGTATTATTTACCTAGCTCTTTGTTAGTAGGCATTATTCTTCGAAAATTGGTGCAGCTATTATAATTTTAAGATTATAATAGCTGCATCTTTCAGTTTTTGGTAAAACTCTTATTCATCACCGTGACATCGATTAGTTTAATCCAATTCGTTTGAGCCGAGGTTGGCATAGTTTCGAACGCGTTAGGGTAAATTCTCCTGGGTGTCGAACGATCCTGAACCTGACTCCAATCCAAATGGATCACCGAAAAACTACAACACAATGCCAAAAAATCTAACATTTTCCTTTTTCCTCGCTCGAAATTAGTAAATGCGTTAGCGAAACAAGATGGTAAACTTCATCGTGAAATACGAGTCTCGGGAGAAATGTGACCATCATTTCCTCGCACGTCTTCTATCCGGGAGGGGTAGTTTCTCCGTAATGTGTCTCGACTATTACTGTTCTACTTCCCCCAAGCTTTATTGCCTTCTCAATGGGAAATGACACGTGTGTATTGCTCGAGGTATTCGACAAACGTCTGGTTTATGTAAAAATAAATATTTTCATAGCGTTAAGGGGTGGCGATGCTGTGCTGAAACAAATAAAGCCGAGACAAAGGTACCGGAAATTTGTGGGGGACAGTTATCAGACGCTAATTCCGTGTCGCGATAGTGAGGATTACACGCCCGACCGCGGTAATCCGCTAGGGGTAGATGGAGACAAGTTAAAACGGTCATGATATATTTTTCTAGGTTATTGGCTCGACACTTACCCTTCGTCGTACAAAAAACGATTATTAAACATGTAATAAAAGTGAGAAAAGAAATAAACAGGGTTTAACCGAGTCGAGACTATCCGCTTTAAAAGCAATTTCCCGCTTCTTCGGCTAAATTAAGTCTTAAAAATATTATGTAATGACTTCATTACTGTTTTGTGGGACAGATGGATTAAATTTTGCGACATAATAAAACTATTAGGAGCTCTGACGGAAGAATGTTTTACCATGATTTTCCAACATCCAATTTGTCGCTTTGTGACTCAATTACACTCGCCCTAAAGACAACATAGCCATTCTCTTCTAGAATTAAAAAACAAAAACGACTTTTTGGTAAGTTTCCGTGCCCAAAGGCCACATGTAACCGAAATGGGCGTTTCTGGCAAGTGATCGATTGCAGGCTTTCTAAAGACATGTTTCCGAATTGCCTACATCCCCAGATTATAGCTCAGCTCCGATGAAATCTTCGACCGGATCTTGAACAATACCGGCCTTTTGCCTTACTGATCCAACAACCCATATAAATCGGTGTCCTGTTCCTGCCTGTCAATTTAACGACACGACATCCAATCAATACTTTGCATAAAATCCCGGAAGACATCTCACAATAGTAAGTACAATAGAAAAATAATATAAACGAAGAAAAGCAACGTGTAAAGTGTCCAATTACTCACGACGTAGACCTGAAAGCAATTAGCGAAAGTTAGGGAAAGCGTTGTAATGGTGCAAGTTGTTTCAAACAAAGGCTGAACATGAGTGCTGTTATCTGAGCTGATCGAGTGCAGGGCAAAGTCCCTCAGGACCTCGGCATGGAGACAAGTTTTCCATTCCCCCGGACGCCTCTGGCGATGCAGAGGGAACCGGAAAATGCCAATCCTGAATGAAAACAGTGCTACAAGCAGAAAGAGAAATTTCCAAGTAAAACAATTATTCCGAAGAATTAAATAAGGGTGCATAGTGCATCCTTCTTTTATTTGTTCGCGTCTCACGTAGCCAGACTGAGGTAAATCCCGGGAGAATCCGGCTAAAAAGTTCCCGACGCTAACTTTGTCCGCACACAAAGGATACAGAACGAGAGGGATGTCTTGAGGGAACGAACAAGGACGAAAAACAACGTGCGAGATAATCATCAACGAGCCTCCAGGATTCCTGCTGTTGATGCAAGCTCTTGTTCCTGCAAGACCATCGCTTGCCTTTCGCTGCAGGATTTACGGGAATATCGATCCGGACTCTCTCACCTCAGCGTGCCCTTAGATTGGAGCCAATTTAAGGCGCGGCTTTATCCCTACAAATCCCTTTCTACCGCCACCGGTTCTACTAAGACGCTCTAAACGAAAAAATATCAAATTGCGAAAGAACAAAAGGGATTCTACGATTTCTGCGGATATCGAATTACAATTAACCGCAGGTTTTCTCTACACTCTTCATTAAAAGATGCGAAAGTAATTTCTGTGTAAAAAATAAAGTTTCCACAAAAACCATAACCCGAGTTAGAAAAAAAAAAACATTGGTGCCAAATGTCTGAAAAACTAGTTTGTACATATTCTTCTGTTAAATTCTCGATTTAGAAATTATTGAATTATAAATGAAAGATTCAAAAAATTAAATAATTAAATAATACAAAATAATCTGATATAAAAAACATTTCTTCTGTATACGCTCCTGAAAACAGCTGTTTTAGGGACTCATTTGAGTCCCTAAAATGAGTCTTTTCCGGACTCAATAAAATAGTACGCAAAACGGTTATTTTAGGTACTCAGTCCCCAAAAACAGTTTTTGCGGACTAAAAAATAAAATTGATTATTATGGTAATAATTTTTTTTTATTAGTAAGAGGTCTGAATTCGTGTTTTGGGAGCTTTAACAAAAAAATCTTGTATGCACCAAACCCTATTTTGCGTACTTGATACAGAAATTTACTATTTATAAAAACTGAGAAGATAAAACTGACACTATAGCAATGAAAATTAGACTCTAAAACAAATAATTTGCAATCTGTTTTTACATTATTAATTTTTTGACCAAAAATTTACATAACACTTTTCTTTTTAACACACCTTTCAAAAGAAAATTAACAAAAATATTTTAGTATTTTAATATGCTTTTGTAAAATAACTTTGACTATAAGATAAGTTTTGATTTTGCTTCACTGCTTCACAGATGAGTTTAATTTACACATTTTTCCCGTTGATATTTGGCCATTTTCTTATGTGAATTCAAAAAAAAAAACGATAATTTAAACGACCAGAAAATGTTCATTTGGTTTTCATCTAAAGCCAACAGTTTTTTCAATTGTGAAACTGCCAGACGAGTGCGAACTTAATTTTGCACCATTAGCATTTTTTCTGGAATCCAATCCCAAGTCTTGTCCTTCGTGATGTATCTAGCTAATCTCCTGCTCCTGTTGGGGTCTCCATCCCCATCTCCGCTTGATTGCTTTGTCAGGTCGCTTTATTGTCACCATTCACCACATTTCCACGTCGATTTTCCCCGGCTCGAAATATTTACATGGTGACCTTAAAGCACGAGAATGGCAAAGTTCGTCGCGAATAAATCGTCACACTTTAAACTTTCGAAGGGTAGCAGCTGACAACAGTATACATAACGAGATTATTAGGCCGAGTAAACACCGAAAGGACAAGCTCATCCCAATAAACGTCAAAGCTTAACGCGACTATAAATCAGGCCCAAGAATGTCAGTTAGCAGCAATTAAACGCACCCCCGGCGGATTAACGCGATTATAAGTGGAGATGGTGCCCGATGTTACTGGAACTTCATTAATTAACCAGTTATGGGGTGTCGACAAGAATATAATTTTTTGCTTGTTTTAGGATGGCGCGAATCGCTTCTATCTTTGCCGAAGAAGTGGTTAGCCGGGACGTCTCTGGTGCCCCCCAACTCGACCATGGCTAGCACTGAGGTAACACAAACGTATTCTTTGTCCTCCCACACCTGCACTTGACATTCTATTTCCCACCGACTGTATTGAAATTCTTCCTGATTGTTCCAACCCCGTATTACCTCACAGCGGGTCGCAAGCCTGCATCAGGCGTGTCAACTATTGAAAGTATCAGGTTGAAAAGCTCGTCAAACCTGAGCTTTAGAAAACTTCAAAGTAACACTATCCAACACATAATTTAAAAACTATAGTGCTGAGTCGATAGGCTTTCGCGTGCTTTAGGTGTATTATTAATTAATTCACAATGCAAATTTAGACGGATGCTATTATAACGCTACACTGCGGGGCACAAAGCAGGGGGGTTGAACCCTCTGTGAACTCACTGGTGGTATAATACACCGAGGACAATAGGACGCTTCCCCGACAAGGCTTATATCACTAAGATAATATTAATGAAAGATTTGGACAGCACGAAAAATTTACAACATTAGATAAAAATATGACTGAAAGGCTGTCCGGGAGTGAGCGGGCAAGTCGGTTTTCAGCACTTTTTATTCAAAAGCAATCAGCAATACACCCTAGACAGGGTCCAAACTCAGTCTTTACCTGCGTTCAGGGATTGGATTAGTAGGGTAAGAAATTATAATAAAAGTAAAAATTTGTGGAAGTTGCCCCAGAAATTTCTTAGAAAGCTAAATATTGTTTTGACTTTTAAATTAAAAAAAATCTAATCATAATTATTCTTTCTACCTCTTAGGTTGTACATATTTACAAATTATAAAGCTCAGAGGTTGCATTTTCAATGGAAATTAAATTTTTGTATGGGGTAACAAGACATACAATTCCATAAACTAAATTTTTATAAAAATTGTATACAGGGCGAAAAAACAAAAAACAAATTTCATTTATGCCTTTGATCCAATTTCAATTAGGATTTGCCAGTTGAATCCAAGTTATCATCTTGTGTTACTCTGACATCAGTGCAGAGAACGATTATTAGTGCCATTCAGTTCTCGCGGAATGATAGAGAAATTAGAGAAGTTTTTTTGGTGTAAACCCAATACAAAATGTATGAAATAATAAAACATTAAAGGTAGGCAAACAGGTTTTTTTATAAATCATAAATTGCTTGTCAAAGCACCATCAGAGCAACATAAGATAACTTGGATTGCAAATGCAAATTGTAATTAAAATTAGATTAAAACGTAAATGAAATTTGTTTTTTGGGTTGCATCGCCAGATCGTCAGGCTCATTATCTTATCTGAATCGCCCTGTACAATCGGAAAAATTACAAATTTATGTAATTATGGACAGTAAATTAACGACCTCAAGTTATGTCAGTTCAAAAAATATCTATGTAAGCCAAGCTTTAGTGTCATTATGATTGACGTTTGAATCTAAAATTTGAAACTTTTAGTTGAAATTTATTTTTGGCGTCGATTTTCTAATACATACAATAATGCCAGCAGTTGCAGTACGTTTTTTATATAGTTATTATTTTTTATTAGTATTTTGATTTATTGTCATTTTTCTTTAGCTACAAAAATCAAAAAAAAGTTGCACATAAAGTCAGTTTTACATTTTATGTCAACCGAATGACAAATCGTCCAAAATTCCGTGTCCGTACATCTAAATATCAAATTTACAATGCGCACTATAAAATTCATATTCTTTGGAGAGGCATTTATGATTTTTTTTAGCTAGGTTTTTTTAGTTTAAAAGTGTTCTTGTTTTCCATTGCAATTTTTTACCATTGACCACATTTATGGGTACCACTAACCGTAGAAAAATGCGAAGTTTTCATTTATAGTTACAAAAAGTGCATGTCTTATAAAAAAAATGTGATATGCCGAATATTTTTTTATAAATAACAACGATAAATTAAAAAACGATCTGTCCAATGATTTTTTTTCATAGTTGCCCCGCTAAAAAACTATTTGTTTCAGACTTCTGGCCAGCATTTGTTTAAAAGTAATAAAACAAAAGGGCAAAAACATTGAATTTATATTTGAGATACAGAATGTTTCAGAATTCGTGCTTCAGAAAAAAATGCCAAGTAAAGTAAGATACTAGGAACATAAAAAAATGTTAAATAAATCTATCTGTAACAATTTTAAAATTTGACACTTTGACTATTTATTTCTGTTGGAAAAATAATTGTACATGTTTTTTGCTGCAGGTTATTAGAAGAGAAAACAAGTTTTATTCTTAATTTTAGCTAAAATCTGTTTTTTCTTTAAATGGATTACCAAGTCAAAATTTTTGTGGAAAAATTGTTAGCAGCTTATCTCCACATACCCACAAATTTTGTTTGTTTTTAGTTTTTGTCCCCAAAAAGGCATTACAAATTGAGTCTAAATTTTAGCGGTGGTCTTTTTCTGACTTCTGCTTGCACACTTTTCGTCTTCAAATTTCCAAAAACTGTTCTCGGTACTCAATTTGTCCTCGCTTTTGTGTTTTTATTTCTAAATTTTCTTAGAGAATTTTTTTGCTGACGTTTAATGAAATTTTTTTTAATTGAATCAAAAACTGGAACTGCCAACTTCCTTTACCATGAATGACTTTGTTAGAGGTGCCAACGTTAAGACTGTTTGACATTTCCATTTAAAAAGACTCAGACTTTATGTTTTTATTTGTAGTTTTTATTGGCAGGGTGTTTCTACATTTACTAAATAATTATCATTAAATAAACATAAAAAATGTCAAATGTTCAAAAATAAATGTCAAAATGTTTTGACAGATAAAATTTTTTAAACATATTTTCTATATTCCTGGTATCTTATCTTACTTGGTATTTTTCTTTGGGGCGCGAGTTCTAAAACACTCTGTATACCGGTCGTTGACACCGCTACCAACCTTACAACGAGAATTTTGCTTATAGAAATGAGTGCTTTAATAAATCTTCAATTTTCATTTTTGTTTGAATCGGGCCAAAACGCTTTAATTTTCACGTTTCTCTAATTGGAAACTCTACCGTAGCAAAAATAGCCCTTAAATTAACTCTGCGGCGAGGTCACGGTGAGGCAGGTAGACGAGGGGCAGCATTCGATCAATAAAGTCGGTGCTTTGTGCACGCGTGAACTGTATAAACCTATGAATTCCTGGCACGCGTTTCTTTCACGAAGTATTTCGATCAGAAAAAACCGAAATGTATTTCACTAATCTGGATGCAGAAAACAAGAACGGGAAACTCCCGAGGGACATCAGATATGTAGATGGCATTTCTGTGTTCCAAGTCCCGAGGGAGTCCTCAGTGATGATCCTCCGTTGCCAAACATTAGCAAAAAAGCGGAAAGATTGCATGTTTTAATTTCTAAAGAGTCGAAAAAATTTCAGTATTAGGAAAGAAAATCCAGATATGAACTCAATCGGATGATTGAGAGTTCGAATCTTTGTCGGTGAAGTAAAAGGCTTCACTTTATTAGATCTGACAGTAACTCACTTTAACTGCCAATCGGATCTTTTTCCGATATTAGAAAGTTGGGTTCGGTTATAACAATTTTTTTGTGTTTTCATTCGACACCTTTAGGGTAAATTCAGTGTACAGTTGCGGCCGCCAGACACGTGTTCTCGTTACGACCCTTCACATGGGGATTACCCCGCAATGTAGTGCCGAGTTTGTCATTAATTAACCTTTCTACTGATAGGCATCGAATTATAGTCTGGTCATCCACCCCGGAAATTTTCAAATCTTTACGCAACACCTGCAGCTTGTAATTTCCCAGAGACACCCCCACAAGCATCTCCCTCGTATTTTATCTAATGCATAAGTCCGCATCCTCTCATATTTCCATAATATGATCCGTGCTACAAAGAGCGCTTTCATCAACAAACTCGTTACAATATTTATTTTTAAGTACGAGTAAAATATTCTAATTTCATTCAAGCTTAAATGGAAGATAATAAATAATAAATTGTTTTTTTATTTAGTGCAAGTTCCGTTTCGCAAGTATAACGAGGGGTTGCTTTCAACGAACCGAAAATATAATAGGGATGTGTGCGTCATTAAGAAAACAAGCACTACCTTGTGGGTAAACAGCAGAAATGGTGAATAAAATATCAGACTGCTTTAATGAATCACAGTAGTTTTTTGTCTGAATTCCTAATTAAAGAAAGCATCCAGCTATTACAACTTTAGAAACATAAATGTCAAATTGAATTAATAATAATTATGTTTAATGGTACTTTAAGAGCTTGTTTGTCCTTGGTTTGTAAAAATGTCAACATTCAGGAAACTAGAGTATATTGAAATAAAAATATAACAGCCAGCCAAAAAGTAGTACTTAACCAAAAATATTTAATGGGTAAAGTTGGTAAATAATTTATAGTACTTCTCTCACATAATTTTCAAATTTTTTTATCAAGAAAATTTATTAAAATACAGCTTTTCACACTTTTTTTCAGGTTTTTTTAATACTAGATACCTATTATAATAGTTAAAAAAGGGTAAATTTGAGTAAAACAATACTAAACGACAAATAATAAGTAATAGCATATTACTTATAAGATTCAAGAACGATAAGTAAGTCATTAACGTTCGTAATGCTTATGATAACATTTTTTTGGCGATTGATTTTTTAAATTTTTTTCTTAAAATATCTAACAAATTTACTCACTAGAAGGACAAAATACTTTGCAACGACTTTGAGTACTTACCGAATAAATTCAACTTATTGTTTTGTAAACAGACATGGTACACAGTAGGTCCCCGGATTGAGTTTACAAGAGGAAAATGTTTTTTTCTTTTATTTTACGCCAAAACTGCAAAGGGAAACATTTTTTGCTAAAACGAGCAAATCTATAATTGAAACTTCATTATTCTGATTCAGTAAAAAGAAAAGTTTTTTTCTATGCTTTGAAGTCCTATCACATTGGCAGTTTTATTTGTTTGACAACTATATGTCATTTTTACAATTAATTTAATTTAATTACAATTAATTAATTTAATTTAATGATGGTTTTTGTTAAAAATGACTTTGTTTTTTTATCATAAAGCTGTTTCTTTGAGTTGCTAATTATCAAAATCATGTTTTTCACAAACATTTTTGTTATTAAACTTGCGAAAAAAATTGTCAAAGTGACATCATTGTCAAAAAAATAAAACCGCCAATGTGATGGGATTTAAAAAGCAGAGAAAAATTATGTCCAAAATCAAGAAAAAAAAGAACTTTTCTTTCTAATCAGTTAGAATAATGAAGATTTAATTACAGATTTGCTCGTTTCAGATGAAGCAAAAAATGTTTTTCCCTTGCAGTTTTGGCGTAAGAACAAAGATAATTATTTTTTTCTCTTGTAAACTCAATCCGGGGACATACTGTATAGTCAAATACAGTTTAACCGCGCAAAAAATAAATAACTACTGTTACAATAAAAAAATCTATAAAATTTGCACTAAATTATCCTAAATAAGACAAAAAAGCAAATCTGTACATGTAAATGCTAAAATAAAATGTGTTACTCATCTAGGAAAAAAATAATCATACATTTAGTCTAATTTTCACTTGTCTAATAAAAGTACGCTAGGTTTTAGAGTAAGGGCTGCGTTTTTCCAAGATAAATGTAAAACTTTACTAATATTTCCATTTATTAGAATTTTTATTTTCTATTCTATTCTTATTTCTTATCAAAAAAATTATAATACAATATAATACATACAGTTTAGTAGAAATACAGTTAACAATTCAAGTGGCACCGTCTATTGTTTACAGCACCTCAATGAAACGGTCAAAACTCTCTAAAAATATTTATATTGCACAACCCAGAACTGGGTTACCTCCCCCAATATCTAATTCTCGTCCCTCCATCTCTTAATCTATATTTAATTTTCAATCTTTCTTATCGTCGCAATTTTCCGCTATCCCCAATCCCTTTTAATCCCCTTCAAAAATTAAAAAAAATTCCAAACCTCATTAGTCAAAACATATCTCAATCCCCACATGCTCTCGCTTAATTTCACGCTTCCATACGTTGTAAATTCTCGCTCGTCAGGTGAGAAACACGCTCCGTCGCTCTTACTCCAGGTCGATATCTCCCGGTGACGTTTCCGGGTCGTCCACTACGTGCAAATGAAGATAAAAGAGCCCTACACCTAGATGCGAGTCCTGTTTCGTACTGGGTTGCGACCCTTGTCTGCTCTCACCGGTCGCTCTATATTTCATTCCGATCGATAACGATGCTCATGTAATATAAATGTGTACAGTCGGATACTTGCGTAAGCTTTGCGCTTTGCCACGGAGTTGTTTTAAGCCGAATGAGAAGTAAAATCGGGGAAAAACTTTATATTAAACAGAGGAGTTTCAAGAGTGAAATATGAATTTTAGATGAAATAGCTTCAAGAAGGAGGCAAGTGTCGTCGTTCCGCTTCCTATTCGGAAACCTGCAACCAACTGAAAAGTCCTTGAACATACAAGCTGTCCCAACGAGTTGAAAAAGTCCATTAATGATCTTTAAATGGTAAAATAAAAAAAAATATAGGACATTGGTAGATACTAATCTAGTCCATTGCCTAAAATTATTTTCAACTATACAGCGTGTCTCAAAAATGAGTTACAATACAAACTTGTGTTTCTTTAAATGGAACAGCGTTTTTGGATATAGATTTTTATGACGATGTTTTTAAACTTTTATTGGTCGATTTTGCTTAGTTTTAAAACAAAAACAAAAACATGCACTTTTTAAAAATTTATTACACAAAAACTATAAGACATCTAAAAATATTTGTTTACTACCGCAAAGAAGAAGGTACAAGCTATAAAGTTGTAACATTTTTTTAGTGTGTCGCATTTGCAAAGATAAAAAAAGGAAGGCGTTTGTTAAAAGTTCATCTTAAAAAAATTAAATGGAACATCCTATTTATTGTTTTTGCATTAAGAAGAATATTAAATTGTCTTTTGAAAATTATTCATTTTTAGGTGTTTCAATCAATAACCAAAAAGATATTTAACGTTAAACATTAAAAAAAATAATTACTATTGTTTCAGTAACCAAAAAGTGCACAGTTGCACAAGAGATGAAAGAAATATCACTTAATAATCACATTTGTCTTAAACTGAATCCATTATTTTTTATTTTTACAATAAAATAATTCGAATTTCAGTATTTATAACGACTTTTACAATCTCTGGATAAATCAACGGATAAGTGATCCGTGGTGGAATAACTATGGTTGCCATAGTATCAACAATGCCCAGATATTGATACGCATTGTTGCTACAATTAATATTGAATTGTAAATATCTTTTCATTTATCAATTCTAGACATTAAAAGTTTATTTTATTAGATAGACAATTTATCAATCTATTAGATACAAAAATAAAAAATAGGGTGTTCCAATAAATTTTTTTAAGTTATTTAACTTTTAACAAACTTTTTAAGCTATTAATCTTTACAAATGCAAATCACTAAAAAATTGCTACAGCTTCAAATTCTGTACTTTCTTTTTTACAGAAGTAAGAAAAAATTTGTTCTAGCTGTCTTAGTTTTTGTGTAATGAATTTTTAAAAAGTGCATGTTTTCGTTAAAAAAAAACGTCTTATTTCTAAAACTAAGCGAAATCGACTAAAAAATGTTTAGCGTAAAAACATTGTTTTAAAAGGCTACATCCAAAAATGCCAAGAAACATACCGTGTTTTATTTAAAAAAACACAAGTTTGTATCGTAATTTATTTTTGAGACACGCTGTATAGTTGAAAATAATTTTAAGTGATGCACTAGATTAGTATCTATCAATGTCCTATACATTTTTTTTAATTTCACCATTTAAAGGTTACTAATGGACTTTTTCAACTCGCTGTGACACCCTGTATAAACGTTACAAACGGATAAATAATATAAAAAAGTAAAGAAAAATAATTTCAATCTTGTAAAAAATACACTAAGCACTAAAATCATTCATTTCTGGTCTCATTTTTATAGAAAATAGAGAAAATGAAAATTAAGCCCCAATTTGCGTTTTTGGGGTGGAAAGCGGTCTCCTCCACTTAAAACGTGCGTGATTACTCCATGTGTCATGCAAGTCACGCTAGGTCCTTTTTCTATCGATATAACGGCCGCGTGTATCCACTAGAATAAGCACGAGTAGGTTAAACGAAGCGGTCGCGTGTATCCACTTGTACCTTTTGTCATTTATGAAAAATTTCTATTTGTTGAAAAAGTCATGCACCAATATTCGATCACGATAGACAAACAGACTAATTGGGCGCGGTGTTGTACGAGTGATTCACGGGATGTTAATTGGTGTCTCACCCCCCTTCAACCCCTGCGTTCGCATCCCTTGCGATTTTCCCCGTCTATGAATATATGGATGATTCTGAAACTGAATTACGCGAATCGTCAGGGGTAGAGCCGTTATGGCAATCATGTGGTCGTTGAGAGAGAGATATGTGAAAATGAGGTTGGTAACATGTGACGTTTCGCAGTGAAATTTTCTAAAATGTTGAGACATAAAACGGGTCGTTATAACGAAAAGCGTCTTCTTTCGTGATGTTTGCTACTTAATAATTCATTTGATTGCAGGAACTCCCCCTACCGAAACTCCCTATACCGGACTTAGAACAAACCATGAACAAGTATGAGTACACAATGAAACCGCTTCTGAATATCGAAGAACAAAGAAAACTGAAAAACCTCATCGATAAGTTTGCAGGACAAGGCTGTCTTGGGACGCAGCTACAACTCTATCTGCAAGATCGGAGAGAGAAAATGGATAATTGGGTAGGGTTGACACTGGTTGAAAATAAACCGTTTTCAAAACGCTATTTTAGCATTTTCACATTCTCTTAATGTAGCAACACACCCGCTTTTCAATACAAAAAAATTAATTCCAAAATAATGTTCCGCAGTAACGCAACTATTTAATTTATTGATTCATATTTCAAACTGCTAATTATTTCAAAGCTATACTCATTTTCATATTGATGTGCATCAAAGTAATCGTTGAAAAGGTTCATTTTAAGGTTACAACCATGCAAAAATTCAAACAATCCTAACCTCGATCTTCTCTAAAAATTATTTTTTCAAATAAATGTGTACCCCAGGTTGCAAAGAACAATTAAAATTAACAAGTTAATTAACGTAGGATAGCAAACACAAAGATTTTTGTCATGATTGATGTGATTGAATTTGTTCTTAATGACATTAATGACACTTTTTGTATGAATTAGCCTTTAAATAAAAGATGCACTTAGACTTCTACAACCTACTTGATGCATTTATATAAAAAAGAGTATATTATGTATGCATAAAAATTAAAAAGTATTAAATACATGATTATGTACTTTAATTAATTTTGAACCACAAGAATAAAAAGCCAGGTTAAACATTAAAAAAATTGTGTTAAATTTATTACGGAAATATTTTTGTGGTTTATGATATATGGAATTATTATTATAGCTTGTTAAAGTTATTATTTTCATCGTACCAGTTTGTGAGAGCGTAAACATTTTTCAAGAGAACCGAAGCAACTTTATTTTTACATGCTACAATAAATTATTATATCAGACTAGAAACTGTGTGTAGGTTACTTATGCATATTATATTAAATCTTGAATTTGAATTACATCCAGAGCAAAACATGTTAAAATGGTTAGTTTCAAATTAAAGTTACATTTATTATTCTTGGAAAAAACAGCTCATAATATTTTTTCCATAAAATAACTTGTTAACTTTTCAACTTTTCATTTAAAATTGGCTGAAACTCTTCACAGAGGTTTCTCAGACAATAATTACTTTTTTTCTGCAAGTTGTTAAAATATTATGTATTTAGTTATTAACGTCGTAAGGCTGATATGCACCAAATAACAGATGAGGTTGAATTTTGTAAACCGAGGAAGCCGCGGTTTGATAAACCAAATCTGTTATTTGGTAACAGGCTCTTCGTACTCCCATTCCCTCAAAGAGCAGCAAAGCTTTAAATTTCGTAATTTCCCTGATTTTATAAAATAAATCGCAATATCACGAACATCACACACAGAGAAATATTGTTTAACAGTGAGTAAAATACTCTCGAATTAAATAATTCTTAATCTTCGATATACGCAAGTAAATATATTCTCCAAAATAGAAATTATTTGCTCAACCTGCATTTCTTGAGTAGAAACATAATTGATTTAATATAAATACTTCCATTGAGTTTTAAATCAAGTAAATACAACATTAAGAGTAAATAACGTTTATTATTGAAATAAAATCTACTAGTTCTTGAAGTAAAAAATAATAATTTCTTCTGAAATATGGAACTTTTGGAAGAAGAAATTGTTTTCTTGAAATAAAAACTTACGCATTCAATTTATGAAACTGATTTATTTAATTTGAACGCATCCTTATTTGAAGCTAACAATTGTAAAGTTTCATTCAAATAAATATTTTTTTGATTGAAAAATTCAATTTTGTTGGGTAAATAATACAATAATCTTATTACAAAGATAATTTTATTATAAAAATAATGAACATGGCATTCGTACAACTGTTATATAAAATTATGTCAAACTAAAACATTAAAAAATCAAACATTCTAAGATTAATAGGAAATCAAAATATGTATTTTTGAAAGCGAAACATACAATTCACCTTTCGGTAGACTACGTAATAATAGTAGGAACGGAACTACACAAATCATTTATAGAAAATGGAATTGCTCTTTGCCCATCAATGCGCTCAACTTATAAGCTGTACGTATAGTGTAAAGAATAATTAATTGTTTTTAACTGCTTACAAACAAAAATACATCCTTATGAAGCAAATATACTTAATTTGACTCATCTGAAACATTTATTCAATCCATTCAGTAACAACATCTAAAATATTATACCGTATTAATACGGTATGTGAAATTAATTTCACACTAGGACAAGCAACTGTATTTACCTTTAAATTTTTGAATGACAGTTTTGTCAAGTCTGCACGATTTTAGCAATAATTTCTCCATTGTACAGTAACTGCAACTTTATTTAACTTAAAAAAACGTCTTCATCTGAGCTGCGTTGGATCTCACTCTGGTCTCTCTGTTCTCGGTTCTCGAGCATAAGCAACAAAGTCAAGGAAACCAATTATTTGGTTCAAGAAAAATTATATTCAGTGCAAGTTTACTAAATATTAGTTTAACTATGTGTGGTTTCAATTGATTCAGATATTTTTTCAAATGAATAATTCTGTATTATGACTGAAGTAAATCTGTTTACTTGAGGTGACGAACCAAATATTTTTAAAGTAAGATAACTTACTTTCTCCGCGTGAACTACCAAACTTTTATTAAATAGAATCTAAAAATATTTCAAACAAGAAAATTTTTCTTAAAGTAAAACAATTCAGTAAAATTATTCGTTGCTTAAGTCAAGAAATAGTTTTATTTTAATACAAATAAAAATAATTGTGGTAAAATAATATAGTTTCAAGTTAAAAATATGACGTTAAGACAATTATTATTCTTAAATTAAGATAATGACTTTTCTGTGTGCACGGCCGTTATAATCCTTAACAGACAGAGGCTGTTAAAAATAGCTTTTCATATGTCATTTCACTTATATTAAATTGAAATGATAGAATGGGATTATAAAAAAAAAAAACAAAACATTCAATTGTGTCTGAGTTGTATGTTATGCGATTTGAATTGTTAGCTAAAAAGTAAATGTTTTTTTATTGTTATTGTTTGTTAATATTTAGCACACCTGAAAATCATCATATAAAAATCATTTTTATAAAAATGTATAGATTAATACAAATTTCACTTAATTTCGTGCAAAAGTAATTATTGTTAAAAAACATTTTTCCATTTGAGTGCGTTTTCTTTTTTTATTTAAATTTTGTATCTAATTGGCTACTAATGTTTTAAGGTTGAAGTAGTTTGATCCATTAGTTACAGAAATACTGACCTACAAAACTAGGAGGTGTTAATTGAAACATGCTGGATTTTTCATAACAAATACCTACCATAGTAATTTTTTTTTACGATTATTTGTTCATTTGAAATGTGAGTGTCATATTTTGCATTAAATAGTAAATTATTAAAAAGAATTAAAATTTAAAATTGATTTTCTCATGCCGTCGTCTTTTAAATCATTTAATAATTGTCCACCAAAACAATTTTTTGTACAAATAAATTAAAAAAATTATAAAACTGAGAATAGTCGAGGTTGGCAACAACAAAAAGCAGTTTTATGAAACTCTTCAATTTGTGTGTCTTTGTTGCAGGAAAAATTAATAAAAAGCCTTTTCCTCATAACGAAAAGCAAGCAAAGAGTTAATGAAAATTAAATTCGTTTGAAACTAGATTGGTGCAATTACGGAATTACGTCGTGTCAGTTTGAGCATCGAAGCGCAAGTTCCAAGCTTCCCCCAAGCCGAATTGATCTTGTTAGCTATGAAAATTGTTTGATCACCGATTCGGAAAGTAAACGTAGTATTTTCCACCCTCCTTTCGGCTAGTTAACATTACCTATCCCTCGTACGTCATCCCATTGACATTAAAAAATGTAGAATGTCACACTCACACTTTCCACTTCACAACTTAATCACTCAAGAAAAATTGTTGACCTTTACAACGAAATAGACTTTTAGCCCTGACCAAAACGTTCAATAACAAACACCTATGACAAACAACGCTTGATTTATTATTTATTTATACATATTTGAAACGATAAAAATGTTAAAACGATAACAATTGATTCGAACATATGATGGCTAGATACCATTTATCATTCTACGGAGTTTGTAACGTCGGTGGAACAGCCTAATCCCGGTAGACCAGAAGAGCAAACAGCGCATTTCGCAGCCCCTAGAGGGATTAAAAATTATAATTGGATTGAAACGGGATGGAGTGCCAAAATCCACATTTCCATACACAAGTTTATTTAAAATAACGTTCTTTATTTGGACAATTCTGTAAACTTACAAAAAATATTGACAAAGAAACGATTTAATATAAAATTATACATTTTCTTATCACTTTAAAATATTTTAGTTGGCTACCAACAAAGTGATACCTAAATAATGGTTGTCTAGCAACTAACAGTAACAATTATCCCCAGGCAACTTGTTTTTACGATTATCACAAAACTTTATTGCTCGTATATCCCCCGTTTGTATTGTATTCTGCAACCCGGCAAACAGTCATTTTTCAATGGTTGCAGCCAATCAGGGGGAACGTGAAGCACGCACGCGTTTTCTCAACCACCAATCGCACCAACCCCTTGTCTATCTAAGACAATAGGGTGTCTAATCCGTTTTCTATCGCTTCTTGTTCGCAGGCATACGACTACTGGCTTGACGACATGTATCTGAATAATCCCTCGCCGCTTCCGGTGAATTCTAATCCGGGCATGGTATTTCCGCCCCGAAAATTCACCACGATTCTGGATGTGGCCCGGTTCACGGCGCGGCTTCTAGACGCGGCGCTGGACCATAAGACTCTTTTGGATAAGAAGTTACTTCCGGTGGAAAAAGCCACGTCACGTGAGCCGGGTCAACCGCTTTGCATGGCTCAGTATTACCGGATTTTGGGGACTTGCAGAATTCCGGGGAGGAAGAAGGATCGCCAGGTGATTCCAGGGAAGAGTGAGTCGGAACATGTGATTGTGATCTGCCGGAGTCAGTTGTATTGTGTTCCGGTGCAAGCACCGGATCGGGGGAGGTTGAGTGAGGATGAGATTTGTGCACAGTTGTTGCACATTTTGGATGATGCTCCTTGTCTTGCGAGTCCTCCGCCAGTGGGGCTGTTGACGGCTTGGAAAAGGCCGTTATGGGCCGAAGCCAGGGAGAATTTGATGGCTAACGAAAGAAATCGAAGGAATTTGGATTTGATTCAAAGGTCGTTACTGGTGGTTTGTCTGGATGAAGGATTAGGGAGTGGGTTTAATTGTCGGTTGCAAAGAGGGGGCAAAGGGCACAGTGCTGGACACAGAGACGAGACAAATTTAGCCGTCCAGATGATCCATGGTGGTGGCAGTACTTGTGATACTGCCAATAGATGGTTCGACAAAACCATCCAGCTGATAGTATCAGGAGATGGTGCTTGTGGTTTGTGCTACGAGCATTCTCAAGCCGAAGGAATTGCAGTGATACAATTAGTAGAGAAATTATGGAAACATGCAGACTCTCAACCTGTTACCTCGGAAGTACCTTCAGCATCAAGCCACTTGCCGCCACCAGAACGTCTGGAATGGACTTTACACGATAAAGACTTTTCTCGTATCGAGGAAGCAGCTCTTGCTATTGACAATTTAGTCAAAGACTTAGATTTCCAAGTGTTCAGATATACGAATTATGGCAAAGATTTTATCAAATCTTGTAAAGTCAGCCCTGATGTTTACATCCAACTTGCGTTACAATTAGCTTATTATAGACTTTACGGTAAACTAACCGCAACTTATGAAAGTGCATCAACTCGTAGATTTCGATTAGGAAGGGTTGACTGTATCCGCTCTGCTAGCCCCGAAGCCTTAGCCTGGGTCATGGCCATGGCCCAACCCAAAGACGAAGACGATAGCAAAAAAGTTACTTTCCATTTAGTCAGCGACGAGGAAAAGCTCCGACTTTGGAAAGAGGCAATCAAGCGCCAAACCACCGAAATGGTCGATAATATCCTCGGACAAGGCATCGACATCCACTTGTTAGGCTTGCGTGAAGCTGCAAGAGAGACCTCACCGACTGCTGCGCACTCACTGCCAGACATTTTCACCGATTACACTTATAAATTAGCTAACAAATTTCTTCTAAGTACTAGTCAAGTTGCAACATCGACAGATAGCTTCATGGGGTATGGCCCAGTGGAACCTGACGGTTATGGAGCTTCGTACAATCCGAAATCCGATCATATTATTTTCTGTTTGTCGGCGTTTTGGTCGAGTGAAGTTACGAGTACTTCGAGGTTTGCACAATCTTTAGATGAAAGTCTTAACTTAATGCAGGCTTTACTCACAAGACCTGCCACTTAAGAATCACAAATTCTCGAAGAGGTTGCAGTTTTTAATTCTAGGCCTAAGCACAATTGGCTCAAAAATGAAAGAAATTGAAACGCATGAGCAGATTAGGAATTGAAATAAACTGCTTAAATGCTTGATTATTTTACGCAGTATTAAATGGAATTTAGTTAAAAATATTATTGTTATTAATTATGAATTTTACGAATGTTGATCTCTATATGATCTACTATTCTTATTACAAATGATATATTTATACACTCTGTCTTGTTTGAAAATAGCTATATTATATGTAGAGTTATTTATTTTATAGGAAATACTAATGAGCGAGCTTTTGATTGCACTTTACGCTTCAAAATTAAAAAAAAATACGACTTAAGTTGAATTTTAAAAGTATATAGTCATATAAATTCGTTGTTGTGTGTAAAAAGTGTCACATTGTTTACGCTTGCATGTTTGTTACCCCGTGATTACTTTATGTATAAATGCTTTATATACTATAAAAATCGTAGCTGTACAAACAATAATCATTTATTAATTAATTAACCAATGGCCTTAAAATGGCATATCACTACATCTGTCAATCTAGCTAAACAATTGTAATATACTTGTTAACACATTAGATAAGAAGCCTTTTTGAACTGATTTGTTGGCGCAAACGTGATAAAAAGTCCAAAAAAGTATTCTTCATGTATTGTAGGTTCCTATGTTCTTATTAGTGTACATAGATTAAATAGAAAAGTCGTGTATTAGCAATATGAAATAGTGTATATTTTTTCCACGTAGACTTGTACAGGGAATGTAACCAGACTCGATTTCGTTTACTGATCTGTGTGTCTTCAGATTATTTTAAACTTGCTGAATAGCTTTAATATTCATAGTTGCGTTTGTTGCTTTACTTTTTCTTTAATATTATTACTTCCTTCAATAACAAAAATCAAAATTTTGATAAATACGAAAACTGTACATATCAAAATTCCTCTTATCAACATATCGCCAATATAACGAGCTAAATTTTGTGCTGTTTATGACTGTCACTGAATGTTTTACATTAATCTGTTGTCACTAAGCAGTGATGCCCGCACCAGTATATCTTGTCCATATTTATAGATTTAGGCCAGTATTGTAGATATTGATATAAAAACCGCATGTAATTGTTTTTACGCTCGATTCATTTTATAGTTGTACTGTGATACATAAACGCTTATCTAATAATTTATTTAAAGATTTTTAACCTTGTTGCGCGTTTAGTTTAATGAACCAATATCGAAACATATCACTTCTAGAGACTGTAGCGTTGAATGTTATATTGTGATATATTTATGTGACGGCAAATAAAGACGTAAAATGTTATAAGGCTTGTTAATTCAAAAAAAACCGCCACGTGCGCGCCCTCTGAAAGCGGGAAGCCACAGTTTTAGCAAATTTTGCTACTGGTTCCTACACCTGTCAGTGCCATTTCCAACTGTCAAAAATTTTGTTTATGTCTCAACATAACCTGTTCTGTTTTGTGAGTCATGTTTGTCCAAAAAATTCCTCGTAATGTTTAAAAATACCTTTCAAAGTGGTTTTCTTTCGATTCTGTACAGTATCGGTAGCAAGCCGCTTCAAATCTGGGATAAAAAAGTAAAAAATGGCCACATTAAAAGGATCACAGATGAGGATATCCAATCTTTGGTCCTGGAAGTCGTCGGGTGTAACGTTAGCACCACTTATATCACTTGTCCTGCCGACCCTAGGAAGACTTTAGGAATCAAACTCCCTTACTTAGTCATGATTGTGAAAAATCTCAAAAAATATTTCACTTTTGAAGTCCAAGTAAACACATAATTTCACACAGATGCCGTTTTTAGTAATAAGTTTTTAGATTTTAGACGATAAGAATGTACGACGCAGGTTCAGAGCTAGCAATTATCAATCAACAACAAGAGTCAAACCTTTTATTTGTACAATGCCAATGAGACTAGACGAGGGCTGGAATCAAATTCAATTCAATGTAGCTGATTTCACACGACGTGCGTATGGGACCAACTATGTGGAAACGCTAAGAGTCCAAGTCCATGCTAACTGTAGAATTAGAAGAGTCTACTTCTCTGATAGACTGTATTCAGAAGATGAACTTCCAGCCGAATTTAAACTATTTTTACCAATCCAAAATAAAACACGAACTGCTGTTGCGACGCAGTAATCACAATTTTACCACTGGACCAGTCATTAAGAGTTTTTGTTGTAATTAGAACTGAAATTGCGGTTTTTACGTTATTAGGTAACACAAAATTGTATGCAATTATCATTTTAGATAAAATAAACTTCATTTTTCACAAAATGTGTCTTTTATTACAACCGTTCATTCAAAATGACCAAAATACTAGAAAATATTGCTTAGTTGTATAGTATAACTGGTTGCATAACCACCGGCAAAGTTTTGCTTTGCTACATAGTTAAACCAATTATTTATTGTGCGATGAGTGGTTTTCCCACAAGTAAATATTATTACTCATTAATCTATTATAATTTAGCATTTACTCAATTACAGCAAATATCAACAATGTAAAGCATAATGGTGTTATAATTTACATTTTATTATGTTAAAAAAAACTAGGTATTTTGTACTTAACTCAGTGTAATAAGAGCGCAATTTGTTTTTTCATCGACAATTATTTATCACTTTGTGCATTATTTTCCGTCTACATCTAAAAAAGCAGGATTAGACTTTACACATGAGGAGGATGTTTAGTAGGGTAGACTGGGTACGGTTGAAACAAAGGACGGTTGAAACAGAGTTAATGTTTCTGGTAACAAAGGGGTGCAAGGGCCGAACAAAGCGGACAAAATAATAAGTACATCTAACCTCCTTGGTCCGAACATAAACTTGAGTCTTGCGTTGCTTACAGCGCCCTGCAATTTTTTATAAGAGGCCATATTGTGTTTTGTTGAGCAAAAGTAAGTATTTTTGTTTGAAGAGATTTGCATTTATTATGACTTATATTAAAGTGAGAGTATTTTTTTGTGTTTGAAATGAAACTTGTAGAATATGGCAGCGTGATTAGTTTTAATGCGAAATTATTGTCACCGTTACTATAAATTGTTTTCTACCGTTTTGTACCTAATAGGGGGGCTGGAGACGGTTGAAACATTTTTTCTGGATACGGTTGAATGGTTGAAACAATATATTATTTATTTATTTATTATTTATTTTCTAATAAACAACATGAATCATCATCATCAGAGGAGAAGGAGTGCTACTGCCTTGTTTGTATGTCGTAGTATTCAGGAACAGACCCGGAGAAAAATGGATATAATGCAGAAGTTGTAAATTATGTACTCACGAAGAGTGCATAGGAGGTGGTCTTAGCTATATTTGCCACAACTGTGATTCTGAATGATCCGAAAACTATTATTTATTAATAATAATTTTTGTTTGATTTATTATTATCAAAATCAGTAGCATTATTGATAATAATATTTTCTTTTAGTTTGGTCTCATATACTTTTTCTGGTCAAAGTGCTATTTTAGTAGGTACGTTATTGAATTACATTAAATTACAAATTAAATTTATAAAAAGGAAATGCTATTGATTTATATTGTTTTGATAAGTACATAGTGTATAATTATTAAGTATTCATATTGTCAAAGACGACTGATATACAGGGTGATTCACATAACTTTACGACCCTGACGAACTTTAAATGCAACCAGTAATACATTAGTCAATTATAACTTGATTCAAAAAGACTAATAATTATAAACTTATTTGAGATTTGGACATCCCTCATAAAAATATAATAACGCCAATCATGACTACAATGCAGTAACAACACATTTTTATTTTAGTAAAGAAACAGTGAAATGAATGAGTGAAATAGTAAAAAACTAAAGAAAAACTAGAGAACTTAAATCAACAAATGTCCAAACTGATGTTCATTATTTTGTAAACATACTTAAATGCGCGTCACAAAAGACTCGTTTTCGATAACTCTTATTTCGTTATCATGATTCGTTGCAGTCCGTCGTCTATGGCGTTTTTGTTTTAACCAATTTAGGCGCAGTTCAACTTCCAATTGTCAAAATTTTTTATCTGTCGGATGCCTACGATTCGGATGCCAAATTTTGGGCTGCCACTGATGCATTCTTCTGACACTCACTATAAATCAATATCATTTCGACCCTTTCGTCATTAGAATACATTTTTAATCAAAAAAAATTTTTGAATTTTATAAAACCGAAGTGTCAATTATTGATGTTAGGGGTGTCCGGATTTTATGCTAATTAAACATAACTAAAAGTATCAAGTTATAAATGAATAACGTATAATGGGTTGCATTTAAAGTTCGTCAGGGTCGTAAAGTTATGTGAATCACCCTGTATATATTTTAAGTTGCACGCCCTAAAAACATTAGAAATATTGTTAATTTGAATTTTTATACTCTTTAAACACTGGGACTAATTTAATATTGTGGAGCAGTGCCAAAAAGACTCTCTCTTGTTTAACATATCTCCATCATCTCTCGATTTATTAATGACTATGCTATGGACGATAAAAGCTAAAGTGTTTCAATCGTACCCAGTCTACCCTTATAATTATCTCATTTAATTATGATCACGTGTCTCACTTGTGTTTTAAAAATTTTGATTGCATGTTCTTGCAATGTAATTAAAGTAGAGCTGAATGGCAAAAATGATCATATATATTCTAAAAAACATGATTTTTGCATTTAAGTACAATTAATTACTGAACAATTAAAATTCTCTTACGAGATAATTCAGGCGTGTGCATGTGACTCATGAAATTTGAAATTTTTGAAAAGGTAATTAAAGTTACAATACTACGTGACAAGAAGCAGACAGGATGAAACTTTTAAACGAAAAATTAGAATTTAAGTGAGTTGATTAGTGCCTGTAAGCAAAACAATTAAAATATTTAATATGACAAAGGTGATAAAATAAACGAGATTATATTTACACCATTTGCGTTGTAAAAAAAATTAATGAAAAATTAGAGTAGGTACGAACAAAGTGCTATTATTTCTAAATTGCGTCTAAAACACCACACAATAATTTATCATAAAGCGTGTAATTCCCCTTTGAATTATTACATGTTATTGGCATCATATTATGATGAATGTATTTTTTATAGACACTTCCGAAACTAATTAACATTTAATATAACCATAAGGTTCTACAAGTTTTTTAGACAGTTTGAAACAAACAACAATTTGGCTGTGTGACGATAATATGGTCATCAAACAAAGCTTAGCAAATACGAAATTTTTTTTATTTATTTTGCCACGCAAAAAATCCACAAATTTTAGCAAAGTTTTATGAGTTTTGTGACCCTGAAAACACAGTAAAGAGTGTGTTTTAGATATAAAAATAATTTTGTTTTACATAATTAATAAACAAAAGTTTAATAATTCTTTCACGTGGGTCTCATTAGGAAAACGCATTAATTGTTATGTTTTTTTTCTTTTTGTTTTCGCAGATCCTTGTATTTCGCTAATAGTTTCTTGCATTTTCTTGTCCACAGATAAGATAATAGAGACATATTTGCGTAACCTTTGTTACAATATGATTATTCTGTCTTCAAAATCAAGGTTAATGTTAAATACTTGTACAACTAATGACACAAAGCAATTACATTGTTACTTATATTCTATGAAAATAAATAGACATTGATGGTTTCTTGTCCCTTGTTGGAAAATACACTAAACAAACTTCCCGTATTAATACCAGAAATTTAAATAATCACAAGAAAAGAGCTTAAAATCTATAAACGCTTCATTTTTTCAATAAACAAATTCAAGTATAAAATATATATTATTTCTGGTTATACCAACTCTTAATTATAAAAATTAATCTTAATATTAATTTTCACAAACTTAAAATTTACTAAAGTCTAAATGAAGTCAGATTTTCTTGAAATCAAAATTATTAGATAATTAATTAATAATTAGTTAAAAATTGTTTTTTTTTAAATAATGTGATTTGTAAGTCACTAAAATGCAGAATACTTTTTACTAACTTATTTCACTATTAAGGAACCAAAATTGTGGTGACTAGGTTGTAAATTACAGATTAGCAAAGTTCTGAATGACAAAACTTTCAAAATATTTTTTTATTTAACTATTTATTTGCAAATTGTGATATTAAAAAAATTATAATAATTAAGTTGCTGGAAAGACGTCAGAATCTGGTATTAAAATTCTTGTCCTCAAAATAATTTTTAATTAATTATCAATTTTTATTAGTCTGCAAATAACTACACGTATTAAAACCAAATGGAAGTAATGTGCTTATTTATTGAAATTATTTTCAAAAAAATATTTGAAACAAACGTCATAACAATTACATTCCTTAATGATCAAACTGCACCAGATATTAATATTAACTAGAAAAAATTAACATGTAACGACATAATTTTCAACACTTAGTAAACAGATTATTTTATTTCAATTAGTAATGTAATTATAAAGTATTCAATTCGTAATAATTGCATTCTAACATTTTACAAGATGACAGTCTCATACGCATATTCTATGATAATGACGCAAATAATTTGCTACAAAACCAGTTAAGAAAATTAATAGTAAGTAAGGTCCGTAAAGCGGGATATTTTTGCTTTCTCCTAATTTTTTTAAATTTTTTTCTCTGACGCATAAACTAACAAAACCAACAATGAGTCGATGTCTATACGTGTTCAATGTTTGATGATAACAAACGCAGGTGTTTAAGAAATTCGCAAAAAACTGCATAAGTAATTAGATACAAACATGGTGACCATTTTTTTACTTTTCACACGTTCAGAGAACAAATTGTTTGACGTCCAAACTTAGACAACACTATATCATCTTGCCAAATCTGACAAAAACTCGCCACTATATATTATTTACATAATTAGTAATTTTAATCTGCTACAGCTAGATTAGCAGTTAAAAATCAACAAAAAAAATAAAGGCGTTACAAGATTGACGCAATACGGGCCAGTAAATTATGTTTTTAAACGCTATCCGTGTCTGTAAGTCACATTCTTTAGAGAAAAAAAAAAATGTAAGACGTCAATGGTCTAGAAAATTTGCTTAAACCCTCCAAAATGGTTTTAGATCAAGGTGTATTTTTGCACCGTTACGTAACAAGCTTTTAGCCATGTGTCACACTATCTTCTGAAAAATTATTGACGCATCATTATCATAAAATTGGTTGTTTATTGACAAGAGAACAACGTAATTGCGCTCTTCACGCGATTTTTTCCAAAGTCATAAAACGATTTTATTGACGAATGACACTCGAGATGCAACAAAATATTTCCATTCGAATTTATATTTTACATGAGGTAATTATTTGCAGAAATGTGCGTGACCGGTCGAAGATTGGGAATTTCGAAAGGAACTCAACTATCTCTTTACATTTTTGTCATTTCCAAGAAACTGACTTTCGGTTTGCTAAAACAAAAATCCCTAACTGAAAAAGTCGTCGTTATATTTGTATTTCCTACCCTATCTATTTCTATTTCTAGTTTAGAATTTCCCACAATTACAATTAAAAAAAAAGATCCAAAGTATCACAATAATAAAAAATTGTAGTAATATATGCGTGCCACATTCGTGTAAGTCATTAAAGTCATTTGTATATTTTTTTTGTTGTTTTTATCGAGTTTGTACTTTACGTACAAGACTAAAAATAGCAAAATACTTTATTGGCTTATTTGAATATAAAATTTATAACAAATTATTCTTGTGTTAACAATTATATGATAATGAATTTGGAAAATTGTCAATTTTTCTCTGCATAACTTAATTTAGCGATATTAGAAAAACAAACATCATTGCCTTTTGACAAAAATTAACAGCCTATGACGCACGAAAAGCAAAAAATTTGAAACCGGTCATTCCCATTAATGATCCTAAATTAAAAAACAAAAACAACTCATTTTAATACTAAGTTATGTTCTGATGTTTACTTTTTTTTTTCTTAGAATTATTTCAGATATTATTTAACTCAATTTGAACCAACCTTGGTATATGATTTATACTTTCAAGCCGTCAAACTGCTCAAATTAAGAACCAGAAGGTACACTCGACTGACGTCAAATACGTCTTGTACTAATAAACATGATTAACATAATTTATAAAAAAAGTTGAATTTTGGTGGATGCGCCGGACTAAAGATTTTGCTTGCAAAATTTTACAAAAAAAGAAATCTAATCAGTTATCTAACAAGAGAATGTGACATTGACATTGAAAACTCAATTTGATTAAGCAAGCGGTGCCTTACAACTGGCTCTCTTGGCTAAGAACCAGTCTTTACAAAACACAACGATCTCATGACTTTTAAATTACAATCAATTAGCTTATATAAGAGTAAATTTTTTGAAATCCGAAAGGGATATTAAGTAAATGTTTTGTTGCTCGATTTATTCGGAATTCTACTGGCATTGAGCCGTTGAGATAAGTAAAGCACTTTAACCGTGATTTTTAATTACTATATTCTTTGTTTTAATTAACATTTCCAATCATATTAAACGGTTGAATCCAAAAATCTTCAAGGATTTTTGTCTATTCATATTTTTTTATTACCGGTTTGACACTAAATTATTTCGGAAAATCGGGAAAGTGGGTCATTGACGCAAATTTATTTGCAATTCATTTCCGCGAATTTCGAATTATTACTGTTTGAAAAAAATTAAACAATTCGAGAAACATCAAACATTGTAAAATAACAGAGCGATAATTTAATGATTTATGTTTATAGCTTATCGAGTGTTGAAGATTTTTTCTACAATAGAAATAACACGAAGCTTTAAATTTAATAGATAATAAAACTGTTCTTAAGTACGTAAAAATAGCCAAGTTTCATAAATCGTTTGTTATGAGTTAATTGGAAATTTTTGGGGCAATCACCTTTTATCAAAATTCGTGTTTACAAACAGAAATTGTTATTCAAAAATTTGAGTAAATCTATTTTGTTTACTATCCAAGGAAATTAAAATGTTTACCTGACGAAATAGTAATTAATGTATCGTTTTAAACCAATCGGAACAACATCCGGATTTTTTTTCAAAGAAAAAAAAAAGTTATCTTGTACAGTAAGTGTGTGCAAGGTCTTATTATTTTTTAAATGAATAGAAAAACAAAACAATAAAATTATTTTATTGGATTAGCTTTGTTAAATTTGTTTGTAGAGTGAAAACAAAGAAATAAATATTATTATTATTATTAATAATGATACGGCAAATCGACATTTGCTATTAAACTTGTTAATATTATTTAATACGATTGATATTATTTATCTGTTGTCAACAACTTACTAACAATTAAATAATTAAAAAATTGTACCAGAAAACATACAAAAGATGACAAAAATAGAGTCCATAATCAGTGTTATAATTTTAGACCGAAAATTGTTCACTTATTCAGGTCAGTTTTGATCACATCTTTTGTTTATAATTATGCTATAAATAAACTAACAATTAATGCAATTTTTACTTTGACAATAAAATTGAAATTTTTATATCACAAAACAATTTTCGGTTTTAGAAAACTACAGAAACAAAAATTTTGAAAATTAAAAATTTGGCATTATTTAATATTATTTTCCTTAATTTTTAACTGCTTCGGACGTAAATTTGAAAAATTAATCTTTATTACTAAACTTTTAATATTTGTTTAAAAATTACAAATAAATAAACAAAATTTGTTTTAAATGATACCTAATATTGAACCATTCACTGAGTTATTTAAAAAAAAATCTATCTACAAAAACAGAAAGTTGGAACTAACATTTTATTATTACGTTAAGTAGAGGAAATTATTTTTTATATAAAGTTTTCCTACAGTTTTAATCATTTGTTTATTGTTTTATAATTATTTTTAAACTCCCACCACGTAAATATGTTCAGAAATTGAATTTGGTTAACATTTATTTTTACACTAGTCATTTTTTTTAAAAAGAAAGTCATTTGATGATTTTTATTATATATCTGACCCAGAATACTTTAAACATAAATAAAATGATTTGCATAACTAATTCCGCTTTAGATAATATAATACGAAAAATAAAACATGATATTTTACCGGAATTATGCAATGAAAAGATATAATAATTATAATACTTAAGGAAGACAATATTCAGTAGTTAATCAAAAAATCAGTTTGAGAAAATTTAATTAAATTCTAACCTTGCAGATGCAAGCTCAATATGTAATTTTTGCAAATAGAAACAGTTCCTTAAAAGAGAAATTAAACATTATGAAATCACACTATCGAGATATAACCAGATTATAAGATTGCTTGAGGTTGTCACATTAATCCATTAGAAGAAAATAAAACAAAATTAGTTTCACAACGGCAAGACTGATATTTGGTCATATCACCTGCCAATATGTTTTTTTTTCAGTTTAACATTCATAAACAAAAAATTCTTTAAAAAATTCTATTATTTTCCTTAGTCCTTCAGTGTTAAGGTGAAGGTTTCGGTTAGTTTGAAATCCCGGTGAAAATAAATAGTTTTTCGCACTAATCGAAACGCTTATTAATGTTACGTTGGTTAACCACTCGCTCCTTGCATAATTTTCGATCACCTTCTGTTGCACACCTTTCTAAAATACCAGTTTCTGGTTCACACCACAGCTATATAAAGTTTTTCTTTCACAATAAAATGTCGGTGCAATCGTACAAAGTATCATAATTAAAAAAATACTAATTAAAAACGCGATGACAATATTTTGGTGGGGCAGGTAAAGTTCTTGAGAAGCGCCAACCTCGGACGTCATATCTATCAATTTCTCCCACTCAATAAATAGGTAAGCCGACTACCGTCTTTTAAAAACCCCCAGAACTCTTGTCAATGGATTATTTTGCCATTCAAGTCCGACGGTTTTGTAGCACGAATTAAATACGGAGTTTTGTGATTTGTGAGTGACCAAAATGGAATTTAAATACAAAATTAATTCACGTAAGTCCTTTTGCAATTTTTTTAAAAAGGGTTCACTGCCAGTTTTCCAAAACATTTTTTTTTTAATGGTTAAGAGTCAAAATTTTTGCGCGGCCAAATTTTTGCTCTTGAACTATTGTTCACTTGATTGATATTCCACTGCATTAGATAAAAACTTCCTTCCGAGCCTATTAAGTAGTCCCATGTAATAAAAATGTATCACACGTTTGTATTAATCACGTTTGATTTTTGCCACAACAATTTGTCCTCTATCAATTTTGAAAAATTTTCAAGCGCTCTAAAGACTTATCTTACACGTTTCAAAGTGCTACACGTGTGACTTTGAAACCTTGTTAGATTTTTAATATGTGCACGTGTCGATGCGATTTTTCAGAAAAATTTCCGGCTAAACAAGAATTAATCAAGGGCGTTATTTTTAGTGGCTTTCTTTGATAAAGAAAATAATTAATGATGTTGACATTCTTGAGGTTAATATTCAATTCATTGCCAGCGTATCTTTATGAATGTTGCAGATATCAATTAACAAAGAAACCAACAAAAAATAAATTGAAGAGAAACGTAGCCTGTGCATTTTAAGTAAGATAAAGTGATATATCATGGTTACTTTGCCAATCTGACCGTCAATATCAAGGTATCTGCAACGTATCTTGGCCAAGGCAATTCCCTGAAACTCAGTTTCTTGCCATCTAATGTAAACAATGTCAAAAATTACCATTTCCGGGTCATGCCAATTTGACAAAGTTTATCTCTTGACACCTCAAGTGTAGAGTTCATCTCTGGTTCACTATCCTCAAATTAAACCGATTTTTAAGGCCGAAAATTTCCGCAAGCTGTCTTTCACTAAATTGTTCATTACCTCGCTTTGCAATCAATACAAAATAGCATTGACCGATTCTTGCAAACATCACTACAATCATTCCATATTTCCCAATTATAAAAGTGACCTTAACCAATATTTTATGGTAATGCTTAACACCAGACATTATATAATCGAGAAAGTACGTTGACTTCCAATGGCAATGAACTAAGATGATTTTTTCGAGGTGACTTCCAATAACAATTTGCTTTTCCTCCTTTGCATACATTTACCAAGTATTTTTCACAGGGCTTCTAATATTACTAATGCTGGGGGCCATTATGACCTGTTCGTCGTACCTCATGTTTGTCTATCAGCCATTACAGCTTATAATCAAGAAGGTAATAAGTCAAAAAATATTCAGAAAACCAAAAATTAAAAAATCAATCGATAGGTTGCAACTTTAGCTCCAGGTTCAATCTTCCTCAAACTCTGGTCAGTTCCCCCATATAATGTGTACATTGACGCTTTTATCTTCAATGTAACAAACGCGGAAGAATTTTTATCAGGGAAAGAAAAAATGAAGGTTCAAGAAGTCGGCCCCTATGTCTACCAGTAAGACTCTTCGTAAACCAACACAACTAGCACTAACCCAAAACTTTTACAGAGAAATTCTCCTTAATAAAAACGCAACTTTTAACCCTAATGGCACCATGACTTTCGAGCCTAAACGCTACCTCAAATTCCGACCTGACATGTCAATCGGAAACCCAGACGTAGACTGGATCATCTCCCCCAATATCCCTCTTCTAGGGATCACGGCATCCCTCCGAGACTCCGGTTTCATCACAAACCTTGCCGTTTCCACAATTAGCAACGCCCTCAACTCGAAATCCTTCCTCAATGTCACAATTTCGCAATATTTGTGGGGCTATGACGATAAACTTGTGACTCTAGCCCACAAAGCCCTTCCAAACTGGATCAATTTTGATCGTTTCGGAATTCTGGATAGACTCATGGCTTTGGATAACGCCACCAATGTTGTAACTCTAAATATGCAACCCGAGTTAGGCCTCGCTAGCCCCCTTTTGACAGAAAAGGAACGTTCGTCTGTTTATCATATTCATCGTTGGAACGGCTCCCCCGGCCTCAAACACTGGGGCTACACGGATGAAAACCAAGACAACAAAAACTCCCGGTGTAACATGGTCGAAGGTGCTTTCGAAGGAACAGTCTTCCCTCCAAATATGCCAGAAAACACGTCAGTGAAACTCTACAGACGGGCCTTTTGCCGGCCTGTGCCCTTCAATTACAAGGGAAAAGCTGAGACAAAAACGGGTTTCCGAGGTATGACTTTCGAGGTAGATAAACTATTTCTTGCGACTCCTGAGGAGAATCCCGACAATCATTGCTATTGTCCCAAAGACGGCTGTCTCCCTAAAGGTTTGGGGTCACTCTCGCCCTGTTATTACGACATGCCCATCGCTATTTCGCAACCGCATTTTCTGAACTCTGATCCTTTACTTTTGGAGCAGATTGAAGGTTTGAAACCTGATGAAGAGAAACATGACTCAAGCTTCCTGCTACATCCTGAATTAGGTGTTGCGATGGAAGCCAGCCTAAGGATACAGATCAACCTAGATATTGGCCAAACAAAGTATAATCCCCGAACGAAGCCTTTTAACGGAATGTACTTGCCGTTGTTCTGGCTCCAACTGCGGTTAGGGGAAATCCCTGGGAGTATAAATGCTTTGATAACTGTACTATTTTACGTACTTCCAGTCGTACAAGAAGTACTCATTTATTTGTTAGGTTTAGGTGGTTTAGCTTTAATGTCAGGTTCAGCTTTATTCTCTTTATTCTTCTCGAAAGAACAACCGAACGGGAGGTTGAGTTTTAGGGGGGAATATAGTCCGATTCCTATAATTCCGATAAATTCGCCTTATTTTAAGCCAGATATTAGGATATTAAAGTGAATGTTTTTGGGTATTTTAGACTGTAGATAAATTAAATGCCTGTAGTTATTAACGTCTGTGACGTTTTAGAGACTGAAATTATTTATATTTGTACATACTGCGTGAGAGTTATTAGTTTTTTAGGTATTTTTGTTATTTAAGAATGGTTTTGACGATTTTTTAAAACAAAGTTTTTTAAAAATTATGATGCGTTTTATTTGATCTTTGTACCTTTCCTGTCACTTTGCAATGTCAAGGAATGGCATTGAATAGTAATACAAGAGAAAAAATGTAGGTTTTAATTTTGTAAAAATGGGGTTGGGCCAATTAAAATTACGCCAATCGAAAAAATTTTTCACCTGTGCAGCTATATTTTAAAAGCTATTATCGAAAAACATTATGGAACTTTGCACAGTCAGCACTAATTTCACTTTTTCCTTGTATAAAACATTGAAAAAGCTGTTAATGGCTCAACTGTACGACCTAAATGACAGAACAAAAAACTGGTTCATATGCAAATTATTAAATTAAAAAAACGAAAATGTCATAGTATGCAGATGCCTATTACGCACAATTATTATAGTTTTTGCACCGAATCATAAAAATTCTTTAGAAATTCATGCCAAGATTAACTATTAATTTCAAATGCATGCAAATATGTCAAAGCAAATGTAAAATTTAGGTGAACTCAAAAGTTTTATAATATATTTGTGCAATGATTATAAATATGCTAAGAGCATTAACATCGACGAAACTTAATGCTAAAATTAGCTTAATTTTATAATGATTATTGTTAAAACATAATATTATATTTTATAATTTTTTGACTTTTCGGTATTACAGTGAAATCAAGTACTCCTGTACTTGTAAATGCTATTTTTAAACGCATTCTAATAAAACCATTAATTTGATTTTAAAAGCAATTATTCTATTGTTAAGTCTTCGACTTATTGTAATTTCAGCAATTAATTAAATTACTGTACAAACGACTTAAAATACTTGTTAATTAATTAGTTTAACATCACTTAAAACATGAATAAATTTATTGAAAATAAATCGAAAATCCATTATTTGTGTAATCCAAAGGTCATAATTAAAACGACTAAAAAATTATTATTTTTTTATTATTTGTCAGTTTCTTTAAGTCTTAATAAACTAACCGTCCAGTCATTTTATAAACAAACAATTAAATAACACAATTTTCAGTGGCATTGTAACTCTTTTGTTACTCGGAGATTCATAATTACTTTTTGCTTTTATTTTATTTTTAAACAGCAAGCTAGATTGTGTAAGCAATTAGATGCAGCAGCACATTTTGGCAGTTAATTAAATTTCCTTCCAGATTTTTATTGATGAATTAATTTATCACTTTTCCTCAACTTTCAAAGAGGCAAATTTGCGTAAATAAAAAAAACGCGTGAAAACGTTTTATTAAAGAACGGTTTGTACTCTTTTGTAATAAAGTTTTTATATACATTTTATTTACAAGTTTGTTACTTTCACGAACAATTACTATCACATCTGAGATCAGGTCAGTGTCAGTCAAGGTTGCTTCAATCGCGTTTTTGATTGAATCCACGGCAGATAATAAGACAGTCGCGTGTACACATCCGGAAATCCAGGTTTGGCGCACCCGGAACCAAAGGACGTGATCCCTGCTAGCATCCACCTGCCGTCCCTCATGGCGCACTGGAGCGGCCCCCCGGAATCGCCCTGAAACAACTATGTTAAGTCCGGGTCGGGTTTTTGCCTCCGGGAGATTACAACACAGGTGCCACTCGAGCCGTCCAAATGCCCAGCGCACATATGCCCCGACCGGATCGACACGGCATGCCCGTACTTTTTCCGGCAGACGGCATTGTCATGTAGAGGGACTCTCGCTTCGAGCAGCTTTCCTGCAAGCATGCCGTCTTCGGCATCCCGGCCCCAACCGGTGGCGATACACAGATCGGTCTGATTATATGCTAATCGACTGGGAGGCAAGCAAACAGCTCGAACGCGGCTATCTCTTGCTAATTTCACTGGCCGTGAGAGTTTCATTAGAGCTACGAACAATCGCTGATATCCGTATCTTCCGACTGGAACAGTTCTACTTACCAATGTCGTGTTGAAAATTGTGAAATCGTTCGTGCAAGATTATTTCTTCGACTGGAATGCGCTGCTCGGATTTTTCTTCCACGTCGCGGTCCCAGTCGCCCAAAACGGCCGTCCAAAGGGCAGCCAAAGGAAGGTTAAATAAGTCGCTAAAAGTGACGTCAAGTGTTACGACTTGTGCATAATAATGACAAACAATTTCGTTTTGATTCTCTCATTGTTGATGCAAGACAATATTTGAACACTATCAGAAGATTCCAATACATTTTTTATTATTCCGAATTAGCACATTGGGTCTAATAAGTTATTTAAAGGAATTTTTCAAAGTGTATTGACGTAGATGAAAATAAAAGATATTCCAAGAAAGTATTTGTCATAAATATAATAAAATTTTGCGTAGGTTTTCATTTACGTAAAAAATTGCAAATAAAATCCCTTCTACATAAAAACAAACTTTAACGACTGAAATCATCTCCCTTCAAATCCGGCAAAAACACCGGAAACTAATTTGTTAAATTAAAACAATTCTAAAAATGTAAAGCAAGTTAAATGGCAAATAAATTTAAATTCGATGTTTAACCACATTCTAAAACGATTAATTAAATGCTGTTGCTAATAATTGTTACAATGTTAAATTCGTGATTTGTAATTTCAGCAATTCATTACAAATTACTTAAAGCGTTTGTTGATTATTTCATTTAATGCCAACTCATTCAATGATTTGAATGATTTCAACAAGCGATTTGTTTCTGTATAGTGACATTTTGTTACATTTCCTCTATCAACAAAAGACAATAATTTAAAAACAAATACAGAGTATATTAGGCTCTGATGACAAACTTGCTAAATTCTGCCTTTTAAATGTTTTTCTTTTTTTTAACAAAGCTAATGTTCAGATAACATTAGTGAAAACATTTGTGTACAAATCCTGTTTAAGGATTAGTAAACTGTTAATTTTGACAATAATTTCAGTAGAGTATAAGTAGAATAAGGACAAGTATCTGATGATCAAATTGTCACTTAATTATTTTTTGTAAATTTTTAAACAATGAGCTTTGTTTCATCGTTAAAAATTACGTGAAAGTTTACAATAGGAACTGTAATTTCGAGGAAGCTTAAAAAGTGTTTAACGAATGTTATTAACTTATTATTCGTTTAGCAGCTTGGGTTTAATTAAAAATTAATCCAATTGGGAAAACTATAAACGAAAGTTTTTAATGAGATGTAAAATTATAACATTTTAATAAAGTGTAATTGTAAACGGCCGTATCATTAGTTTTTTATCTCATTGTGCATCAGTTGTAATTACTGTATAGAAACAATTTAGATAACAATAATTCACAAGACAATAATGACAGGCTCAACTTGTGTCCATAATTTACTTTAATTATCTAGTATTAACTACTTAAAATTAAATTATCTGTTTTTACGAGTTCCTTAAACTGAACGGTTCATATTACATACGTAAGACATCAAATTATGTCGTTAAAAGAACATTTATAATTTATGTTAATTATTTCTTGGAATTTTATTGAAAAATAAGCGTCAGTGAATTACCGTTCAATCGCCAAACACTATTAATTGTATTGACTTTCTTTCGTGTTTAATAAAATATTTTGCGTAAAACCAGTCAAGATTATAAAAAGTCGGTTAAATCTTAATAGAAAGCTTAATTTAATAGGTTAGTAATACCAACAAAGAAAAGTGTATAATGACTCCAATTTCGTATGCGTTGTAACAACACACTGAATTGTCATTACGTTTCTCTCCGATAATTTATTCATAATCCAATTAGAAGCAAAGCGGTGGCATCGCTTGAAAGAAAACTCTCAAATATTCGATGGGTTGGATAACTCGTTTTCATTTTACGAAACAAACCGAAACAGGTTGTATTGAAAGTGATGCTGAACTATTACATAAACTTATCCGGTTATCCATTGCCCGGAAGCAATCAACAAAACTGAAACTAGTACTCACTTGTTGACGCAATGAGCCGCCGTTAACAACCATTCGGAGGATATCAACACACCCCCACACCAGTGACCAAGAAACCCGAATTGGGGGTGCAACAACTGTAGAGAGACCTAATCAAAAAAATTAATTTTTAAATTACAAGCGACTTTAATGTCACTAATTAATAAATAATTCTACGAAATAAAATCCAATCAAAGTAATAACAGAAGCAGACGTTTCGTTGAAACCTTCCCTAATAAAGAATGTATTGACATGACGGAGATTGGCACTAACATAAATCTTCTATTATGACAGGTTTTCTACATGTGGAAGAAATTCTTGTTGCTATTATGCGCTATTTCAAATGTATGTCTCCATTAAGAGGCGTAATGACCCTAAGTGTCAAACAAACAAGAAAGTATATATTTGCTACTCTAAAAGACAAGCAACAATTACTTTTAATCTGTCTTTAAAGAAAAATTTGAAAACTCATTTTGCAAGTGTTATTGCAAAAGTTATTAATTTAAATATTTGGTCAATTAAATTGGAAAACTTACTGAAGTATACAGCGTGTGCCAGCCTAGAGTTTAATGTTTTCGTAATTAATGAACTAACAATATGGAATTTTTTAGATTCGATTAAATTTCATGTATTAGAGGCATAGATATCGTCCTGATAAGTTTAAGCTGCGACACTCTGTGATTGACCAATTTTCACAAACAATTCGAAACAAACACTAAATATTTAAGAAACCAAAGGCCAGAAATATTTTGTTCGTTGAGAAAAAAGTCAGGCTTCCGGAAAAATTCCTGTTGAAATCGTAATAAGTCTGTCGTCGCCGTTGAATAATACAAGTCCATAAATTATTTGCGTCGATGTTTACAGGAAATGGTAATGACCCAGTTGAAATTTTTTTCCACATTACGCAAGTGTGTTGATTAAAGCCCTTACCTGCCACGGCCACGCACCTCTGACACTCTGCTTGCCGTGGATGATGCGTCCAAGGGCGCCGACGCGGGGCTGTCTGGATCTCCTGACGCTCCTTCCACAATCTGCACAAAACCACACACACTTAACCAAGAGGTAGATCAGGTTGTGGGGCTACCTTGGAACGCTGACATTGACCCACACATCAGGAGGAGCAGCAGCAAGACGAAGCCCATAGCACTAACATGTCCAGTGCACCCCGTATCTCTGCAGCGGAGAGAGTGATTGGAACAATGAAAGTGGTCGCAGGTATAACTAGGCCTCCTCACCTAACCTAACCCAGATAGAAAGGGTCACAGATGGCCGGCGCCGGGCTAGAACCCAATACGGATTTTAGAAACACCCACAACAACAAAAAACACTTTAGCCCTAAAAATCTATAGAAAAACACCAAAATATGGTTTTGTATACCCCGTTTTAAATGTAAAGTTAAAAAAATGTATGTACAGAGTGATCAATCACTTCCAATTATAATCAACACTTTAGAAATAAAAATCTAGATAATTTTTATTCTTGTTTGTCTAGTTAAATGCTTTGAATTGATATTCTGTCTTTAGATTATTCAATTTCCTCAAAAATACACCTTTTTTCTCAAATCTCTAGTAGAGAAATAAAATTGTACACTTTGATGGAATTATTTATGACTCAGTTTTTCAGTAAAAATTTTCCTAAAAAAATCAGTTACAAATTCATAATCTAAAAAAAATTGTATTTTTCTATAACCCAAAAAAACTGTTAGACAAATTGTTAAAAGTCAGACATATTTCAAGTAAAAAAACATAACGAGTGACAAAACTTTGAAGCTTCTATTACTCGCAAAAAATTTTGGTGAAAAAATTCAAGCATCTGAATAAATCATGCAACATGCATTTCAAACAAATCCAGGGAGCTCACTTGGATTTTTTCTAATTGCTTGAAGTTATCAACGTTCATAAAGAACGCAAATTAAACCCTAAAAAATCCTTTAGCCACAACCAGTCTATTGTTAGGTCATAATACCACTACTAGGAGACGTTTTATGATATCAATAAAACACACGGGTCTTATGAAAAATAAATAGCAACCGTCTCGTGATTAGCCCTGCTCACTTCAGAATAAAAAATAAAATTTTTCCAAACTATTGATTTAATTTATACTTATTGTCTGCTTGTGGATAAAATATTGTATTGCATTCGGGTCTTACTATGTATTTTATCCACTTAAATAAACGCTCGAACTTCGTTCCTTTGCGTGGATAAAATAAATAACTATTTTTTTTGAAGAAAAATCACGAGAAGTACTAAAATAATGTATCGTAGACTATATGTAGATAAAAATCCTATTGATATAATTTTCAATAATAATTTTGAAAATTTCAGAACGTATTTAATTATAAAGTAATAATCTAGGAGTTGTACCGTAATACGCAAAAATAGTAAAAATTGACGAGAAGTTTTAACATTCTTTATGAATTACAAAAATATACTCGTAAATAGAAACACGAGTTATCAATCAATATTTGTCCACTTTTAGCGTATTTTGACCTGAAAATCGGTATAATTTAAACTTTTTATGGTTTAATAACAGATTTAACAACGTTCGAGCTCTTATTTTTTAAGACTAGCCAAAATTACGCAGTTCCTGCAATTTTATCCCGATTGCAGTAATTACGCTAATAACAAGCTAAGGGCTACTCGATCCTATATTCTCCTATTTTAAACTTTCCTTTGAGAAATTGGAGAGCCTATCCAAAAAGTTTGAAATGTGTTTCGGATTGTTTACTTTACATAAACTTTCACTAAAAAGTAAAAACCTATAACACGTTTCATTTTCACGTAGTCATGAAGCGGTAATTAAATCTCTTATTGGGCGAAACGTTTATTTGATTGAAGATAATTAGCGTAAAATGATAGACATCGCTACAATTTATTCAACGGAAGAAGTTGGTCAGGCAAGGTGGCGGCGAATTGTGCATGTGATTGAAGAAGTCTTCAAGTTTCACTAGACGAAAGTTTCAGATCTAATCTTTCACTCGGATTTGAGCAAAACCACGAAATTAACTGAATACTAATCGAAAAAAATTGTAAGTAGGACAAGAGTTTGTCTCTGGTGGCAAAATTGTAAGGAGGATTGTATGATTATGCCATCCGTAGTTTGGATCGAACTACCCCACTCATGCGAGGGTGGATTATTCCAAGTTTTTTTTAATTGTTGCGATGAGACTTATCTTGTTACCCTGTGTTCGATAAAGTTGTGGTGATGCTAATCCTTGAACAAGTTTAACAATCCTTTTAAACTTGTCTTCATCTTATTTGGAGTTAATAATAATTGGATACTTGTTAGAGAGATATTGTAACCAACTGGTATTTTATCACGACAAATATCTTCTGACATTAAAACACTTAATAATATCACCCTGTTTTTAAATTAAGAGGAAAATAGGATATCTTGTTTATTCCCTATTGTTGCAACTTATAATTTCCCTAATTTCCATAAATTACTTTCGCATTATAATTCGAGTTAAAGTGCTTTTACCGAAGTTAAAACTCGCCCAACTCCTATTAAATAATTTATGGCCCTCAAACCGTTTAAAATTCTTGCAATGAAACAAAGATAAAGTCCTGCACACCCTGCCACTTTTTGAGAGATGCAATCTATGAAAAACACAGTTAATTTCCTTTGCGGAATAGCAAGAGAGGCAAAAAACACTACTCTTTGAACTTTTCATCCGTAATTAGCCCGAAAAAGCTATTATGGTGCAATCAAAAGCGCCCCTTATTTCAACTATAAATATTATAATTCTTCATTTTAGGAAGCGCTTCACGGGAAATCACCCTATTGATATATTTCCGACGAAAATTGGATGTAGACACAACCACGAAAAGCCATTTTTGTATACTTGATAAAATTTTTGTCACGGAAAATTAGTTTTTTTTTTATATGGGTGTGTCAGTGTTACGTATGACTAACAACGAGATTAATAAATTATAAGTGAGGCCTAGAGCGGACTCTTCCACTATAATTAGCTCGAGGTCTGATTGTTCCAAAGATTGTTTTATTATTTAATTCAAGGTAGGCGTCCCTTCGGTTTTAAAAACGTCAAAACTTGCATTAAAACCATTAAATCGCTGCGAGTAATTCCCAAAACTTTGGTTATTTGGCTCTGAAATAGCCTCGTATTTACACAACTCGAAACCGTGCAAAGTCTTGTTTATATTTCCCAACGCAAATTTCACCTGTAATTTTTCTAAACCTTGTCACAGATCAAGGATTAAGAAAATAAAAACACAGTGTAGAATGGGTCACGAACATGCTTTATTTGGACTATATAATTATTAGCAACAATAAGTAACAGGTTAACTGCATGAGCTTTGATGATAAGAAGTCAGTGTGATTGTCTACGGGGCTGGGGGCTGGAAAAGGGGCGAAATCTACGATAGAGAATTCCTCATCTTCGAACGGGCAACCAGTCGCCGACGTCCTCACTCTGATACTGTAACAGAACATTCTTGTTAAAACACCAAAAGCTCTCCGCAATAATTAACGACCGTTTTATGCACGACGCATTCGCTTTGTTTATTAAAAGACTCGACGGATGGTACAAAAGAACACAAATAAATTCGTCGACTGTTATTAACCTAAGCGAAAATAATTAAAAAAAGTGTTAAATGGACACTATTTATTAGCGCGAAAGACAACTTGAAATTTAAATACCAGCACTGTTCCAGATGCTGATGCAAATATTAACTTTCATATTATTACGATTTTTTTTCTAGTTAAATTAGACTCCTATTAAACGAGATGCGTGTTAGAAAAAACAAGCTTGTAATATTAATTTTAGTTTATTTCAAACATTATTTTAAATCGATTAATAGAATTAAATGTTACAATTTCCTTATGAAGTAGAATTAAAAAAAAATTGCCTGACTTAAAGAACCACAAGTTGAAGAAATCTCTACCAACTTTTTGTCAAGTATAGAATTTCCCTTAAATCAGTTTCCTTCGTTTAGTAAATATAAAAAATCCACTTTGAAAGATTTGTCATGTTTTCAGGTTTGTAAACACTACAAAAATGTTGTACTACAAAATTACAAAAACAGGTTTATTTATTAATTATGCGACATCATCAATAAAAAAACAAGTATATGAAATAAAACATGTAAGTGTTTTTTAAGTGAATAGGTGCAACTAAATCCAATTAACCAATAACATTAATGATTATTATTAGAATTAAAAATAAAATAACTGGGAAAGCCCTGATTGCTGGTACTGACGTCTTTAAATTACTGCCATTTAAATCAATTACAAGTTTGTAATAAATGTAACTGACGTCTTTATAAGCCCAAATAAAGAGGTGGAATAACATGTGTGTACTTCTGTGTTTGATGGTTGTCATTGTAAAGCCGTGTGTTTCTTCTACATTTATCCCAAAACATGAATGAATTTAACTAAACATGTGAAATGTTTATTCTTTTTTGAAATAATAACCACCCGGTGAAAATACACACAAACTGATTTGAATATGAAATGTCGGTTTTAATACGCTGTGCGTAAATAATCCAAGAAACAATAATTACCATAAAATATTGCGGTAGGCCAATACTTTCTATTCTCAGCTGACTAGCGAGAGTTAGCTTTAGGATGCGAACCAATTCTTTTCTTTCCGCGATATAAAACCGCTGTTACTTTCAAGGTTATTGTTTTTACTCTACTTAACGAAAAAGGGAAAGTCATACAACAAGTGCGTGAGAAAAACCCGATTGGAGGACTTGGATTGAAGTTTAAGCCACAACAAGTTGGGTGTTGGAAACTTCAGGCTAATATTAATACCTCATCATGACTTATTCATGTGCGGCAGTGTAAATCGGGCTTTTAATGTATTGCACCCTCGGAAATGAAATTTTTGTAACTTGTAGTTGGAGCAAAGTCAAAATTTTGTTTTGTGTTTGTAAAACGATTTTCTTCCCGAATAAACTTAGGAAAAGAGCCCGAATTCGGTTATTGAAAGACGTGGGGTGAAATGTAAAGTACAAATAGGATGAAGCGAGTTTTGTATTAGAGCATAAATATTTGCCTTGTAGCTTTTCAGACAGCTTCAAATTTCAAATATTGGTATTTATTTGCCTATTTTAACATTCCTAGGAGCAATAGAAGTGTTAATTATTATACACTTAACCTAGATTCTTCAAGTATTTTATTACAAATAATTAATTATTTACTTTCAAGATTCTTTGTCTTTTTACTTGATACATGGGAGGTTTCAGAAGATGTTTCATATGTAATAAATTAGTTTCAAAGATTACGTCAAATTGATAAATTTATTAGATTTTTTCTATGTAATTAATAAGAGTTAACACTTCAAGGGAAATAAATAAATGATAATTGTGTCTATTAATAAATTACAACTAAAGTAAAAAACAATCGAATTACCTTTAAAAGAAAAACTTCTTCCATATTTTACAAAGTTTGAATATTGGTTTAAAAAACTTTTCCTTTAGCTTTGATCTGTTTCACCTAAAATATACATTTTGCAAAGTTTGCAAAACTTTCCGTTCTTTTTAAGTCAATAATATTACATTTTTACAATAAGATCTATCAAAAAAACCCTCAAACACCCACTCATCGAATAATAAATTTACAATGAAACGAAATCTATTTCCGAGTGTAAAAATAAAGACCATTTCAAATTTTTTTGCCCTAAAGTAAACATTTGCTCTGAAACAATGCTCCTATCATCGTTTGCTTAATCGTGTCAAAGTTCAACAAAAACCAACCAAGCCAATCCTCTTACCTGACCTTCGTATTCCATCGGTGGAGGATTGGAGTCGTCCATGCGCTTACCGAACCTGAAATCAAACAGATCATTACCTGTTGCTTCTTACCCCTTAGAAAACGTATTAAATGCACTCAACCCGAAATATCAAGCTTGCTTTACAATTTATTGGCTTTTCAACACAATACACCAGACGAGAAAAAAGCCGGCTATTAATTTCCGCTTATGCTTGCGATAAACTGTTAAATATTTATTTTCTGCATACATGGATGAGAAATCGCCCACGACGTTATTTTCTTTCAGGAAGTTTTGACACGCGAAACTGAAATCTACGAAACAATAGGTCAAATGGTGCTTTTTCAATTTTACCCACGGATTATTAAATCCCGAAGAGTTTCACTCAAGAGACTGAAAAACGCTGGCATTAAACGAATATTTCCTAAAATAATAGAATCGAAATGAATCAAAATAGAACCCGGAATAGATAAACACACTACCAGTAATAAAATTTTCTTCCAGTCTATAGGTACGTAATTAAAAGCCATAAAAATCGCACAAAACAAAATATCGCGACTTTATCGTTATTAAAATTTAATACAATGTAGGTCAAATTTCCCAATTGTAATCGGAGAAATAATAAAGTTTGTGTTTGTTGCCCTGAAGCTTGTTTCGGTTTTATATTGCAATCCCTAAAAATAATCTTTTACGGCTCATTTTTCCAGTATTGCTGAATTTTTAAGCTTAATCGGTAGGAAAATACGGCTTTATTAAGATTTCATGTTATTTCATTCCAAGTACTTACCGGAAACGATCACACAAGATCTACTAATCCAGCCAAGCTTAAATTAAGTCTACTTAAGACAACTAGTGTCATCTGTCGCCCGATAGATTAATTACATTGAAAAATAAATGAAGCAAATTGCAGACTAAATATTGCTCGTCTTAAATAATTTAATTATAAATAAAAATACTTTTTAACTAAAAAGAAAAAATTATCAAAATGCAATTTATTTGTTATAAAATGTATAAAATAAAATATTAATAAAAGCATTTAAAGTTTTGATTTTTTGATAATTTTCGAAATTAGACATTTCGTTCAGTCATCAAAGTCAGTATTATGTAAATAAACTACAAAACCTTTGCCTAGTGCAAATTGAACTGATTTTATATGGTTTATTTTATTCATTAAATTTTATTAAATGATAAAAATATACCATTTTGTATTTCTTGTCCTTGAAATATGTTAACCTGATTTCGTGGAAGATGGTATACAGGACAAAAAGGAATAAGAACCATTAAATTCGTCGCGAAGAAGATCGAAACGTCGTGACAAATTTAATGGTTTTTATTCCCCTTTGTCCATCTTCCACGAAATCAGGTTAATGATAAAAATTAATGATAAACATTTTTCTTGTCCTTCTAAATAGTGCTTCGTAATCAAGTAATAAACCTAAAAAATCTCATACAGCTAAACTAAATATCATACAGTTCATCATCATACAGTTAACTAAATATTTTTTCTCAGAAATAGAGTTGGCCTTAAAAAAACAAGTTTTACAATAATATAAATGGCGGATGCGCCGGGATATAAAACTTTTTTGTTTATTTTTAACTAGTTTAAATACAAATACTTTAAATACTAGTTTTAACCAACAAGTTAAAAATATCATTAAACAGTTTTTGGTAAAACAGCGTGGTGAGTCATTTATAATAAAGACCATAAGCGATTTTAAGTCGCAACCCAAAATACATTCTCACAAACAAATTGGCTTTTATATGTTTAAAAAAATTTAGATCATTAAATTTAAATCAAAGTAGTTGTTGATACGCCATACATTAAATTTGACAGTGTCATCAATTTCACTTTTTTTCCTTGAATTCAAAATGTACTGAAACGATCAAAAAACTGACATGACTTTTATTAGGAAAAATGCCATAAAAATGCTGTAGCTGAATCTGTACCCTCAAAGGTATAGATTTATGAATTTATAAATTTATTTATAACTTATAAAAAAACTGTCAGAACTATCACAGATATCTATATTTATCTTTGAAAAATTTCAAACAGTACGCATAGTGGTATCTGACAATGAGTCTTTATTACATATGTACATATAACTCATCCTGTATTGTTAGACAGTTCTGAACGATTTTAGTTCGATATTTAATTCTAGTAAAATGAATATACTTAATTTATTTGTAACAGTAAATAAAAAAAATATTGAATTGCATTTTTTTTTTGGATATTTGGTAATTAATAAGANAATTAATAAGAAAGTCGTAATTAGTCAAAAAAATCTAAAAATAAGTAAGTATAACATTATATACGTGAAATTATAATAAAATTTAAAAATCAAAATATAATTAATTAATAATAACAAGAAATAATTAGAAATTTAATCAACATAAAATTCCTATTTTGTCTTTAACGAAGAACAAAAGCAAAACAATTATTTAGAAAACAACAGACTTTTGCCATATTCATAGATAAGTGGCTCGTAAACCAAATCCATAACAAAACAAACAACATTCGGCGATGTTTACGAGCAGTCCTTGTTTTATTAACGGCCACATTAAGCGGAAAAATCATTATCAAATTTTGTCTGTATACACTTGAGAAAGTACAGCGTGTCCCAGATCGGAATTTTACCGATTAATACCTGAAAAATAGAAATATTTCTGAAAAACAGAATAAACATTACAGAAAAGTAAACTATTTTACAGTTTAAGAGTCATTTTCAAAATAAATAGGTAAATGTAAAATTAAACAAATTAATAAATGACTGTGATTACGAAAGAAACACTTTTAGATGACCAATGTTTTAAAAGTTTTCTAAAGAGAAAAGATATCAGTTAAATTTTAAAATAATAATAATAAAAAAAAATAAAAATTGTTTTCTACTTGTTTTAATTAATTAAGATATAAACAAATACATTTTAAATTTCTATTCTAAAAGTTTAGTTGTATTTTATTTAATTTTGATTGATGCCTTAAATCTGAAAGATCTTAGTACTCGGAGAAGAAATGTAGGGTAAGTTTGAGCGAGTGGCTCACCTGGGACGAGCTCGGTCGGCGTAGAGTTGGTCGAGATGCTGAAGTCTTAACATATTGATGGCACGCTGTACCTTGGGACCCATACTATCAACTTGGGTCGGTCCGCTGCGCACACTACCTACCACCAGCACGCGTTAGCTCGCACGTACCTTACACCACATGCACCCACAAATGAGAAAAAACACCCAGCGTGCAGACAAATCACAAACTTCTACGTGGACCAATGATCTATTCGAAGTAAGTCACGTATGTCACGTGATACGTACCATTTGAGCGATGTAAATCAGACTGATTACAGATAGTAAACAATACAGTGAAATAAATTTATCTATTAAAGCAAAATTTTGTACCTCATAAAATTTTACTACAGGGAATAAATAAGGGAGTTTACGAGGCATATGATCGCTGTAGTTTATGAGGTGCAAATATAAGCGTCTGATTTTTTATTATCGATTTTATTTCAAAAAGTCGTCTATACAGCTAAAACTAATTAAATACACACTTAAATAAAGCACATTTCTACTCGAAATTCTACAAAAAATGGGATTGATTAGGGTTGGGTCAAGTTTAATAAATCTGACCAACAGTGGGAAAAAATTAAAAATAACAAAAAGTCTAAATCGGATTGGACAGCTCCTAACATAAACCTACTTCCACAAAAACTTTCGATTAAATTTTTAAATGCTTGACGAGTCTTTTGACATTTTAATTAATTTTGTGTTAAAATAATGAGACGCTTACTAGTGATGAAATAAAGTTAGTAAAAAAATTGTTAGAGCAGTAACGGCGAAGTTTAATTCCGTTTAGAAAAAAATTGATTCATGAATTCTTTAATTTCATTAAATAAGTTTAAAAAGTTGCAGTTTGATGAGACGCTAATGCTTTTATTCCTGTGATAAATTAAATTTTAAATGTAGCACAAAACGATTTCAAGAATTACACATTTTATAAATCGGATACAAACTCTCCAATTCGCTACGTAACGAGCAAAAATTTTAATTGAACATAAATTATGACGTCGATAGAGACCTAAATAACGTCGTGTCTAATCAAAACTTTACTTTGCAAATGGCACAAAACACATAAATCAAAAGAAAACTCCGAGTTAATCATCACTCTCGTGTAAAATTTCACCAAAGTAAAAATTTAATTTCGTACGATTAAAGCAAGAAGAAACTCAACTCCCACTTGTATGCAGAAAACTCTGACCAATTTAACACAGAAAGCCATGCAAGGAAACCCTTCCTTTATTACCTAGGCCTTGCCACTGCGGAGTACATTTCGTCCAATTTGATCAATCGTTCCAACATATCGTTGCTGCGGGAAGTACGGGCGGCTTCGCCCCCGTTTTCCTGCAGCAAGGCGACGGCGAGGACCGCAGCAAACCACCACAAAGTTGACCACCTCATAATCCTGCAAACTTCCTGCAAAAATCAACCAGTGAAGAGGTTACAAAGGACGACACCCTACTAAATCTCATTTCGACGCGTTCACGACACTAATTACAAGTTAATTTGTTATCAAAACTAAGTTACATCCCTTAAGGAGAGATAATGTGCATAATTAGCTCGTCGGATCAAAGAAAAACGAGTCGCGCGGAAATTTGTAATCTTATATGTGTAAATATATAGAAAGAACCGCAACACTGCATCAACTAATCAAGACGAGAGCTTGACAAAGACGATTTACAGTGCAAATTATTAAGATGAAACAAATATGTATAATTGTCTAGTTTAAAAAAAAGTTTTTTTCTAAAATAGTTTTTATAATGTATTAATTTTTAAATAAATTAATTATGTATATGTTTGAATCACTTTAATTTTTGCACCAATTTTAATCGTGATTGAATATAAGGAATTCAAGATTTTGATTAACATTTGTGTAAGAAACAAACAATTATATTATCGTTCTATGTGCTTATCTTTGAAGTAAATTTTACTCCACTTTCCATAATTAATAATGGTTTAACAAACTTTCAAAAACCAATTGTTTAAATTTTGGCAACTATTTTTTCTTAAAGATTTATAGTCTTACTCATAATTTGTACTATTTAAAAAAAAAAAACACATTTAAAAAAATGTGAAGTCATCACCCAGTCTTTACAAAAGAATAGAGTTTAATGATAATCCAAATTCTCTATTTTTTAAAGAATCAGTTAATTCAGTTTTCTGTAACAACTGTTGAGAATTCTCAACTTAATTGTAACCTTATTGTTAAATTGTCAACATAGAACAATATTAAAAAAAAAAATAATTTTTGTGTATTATTCAAAGTTGAACTTAATTTCACCCTAATCAGAAATTTAATTGCTAGTACAGTTTTCAAAACTATATATTAATTTTAATCCAAATAAAAACAACAAAATTGTTAAAAAAATATTGAAGCAAAGAAATGAATATGTTGTGTATTTAATTAATTTTTTTAATTCTGACCATATTTTTTGTAATTATGTTAGCTGTAAAAAAACTGTAATTATTAATATAACTACTTTTTAATTCTGCGACTTTCAAGATCTCACTAATTTTCAAAAGAAGTAAGTAATTTTCAAATAAAATTTCGATAATATAGTATTAATAAACTATTTTAAAACTCTTCTCAAACTTTTGTGGATTTGAAACATCATTGTTTGTTAAATAAATCTTACAATTTTTAATAAAAGTGGTTAGTAGTAACAAAGCTTTATTCTCATTTGTGTTTTAAATCGGCCCTAAATGATTCATTACTGATTTGAAGAAAGAAATATCTTCACAAAATTCGTAATGTTTAAAAATTGTTTTTTTTTTTTTTAAATAAATAGTCTATTTTAAATTAGAAGTGCTTTTCCGTCAATTTCAATAAATAAATTAAATAAAAATGAATTGAATATTAAAAAATATGTTGAAAAAATATTTCAAGCACTTAAATTGTGGTTGTGTTTGGCGGTCTTTGGACATCTTACTTTATCCACCATAATCCATTTTCTAATACAACAAATGTCACACCGGATTAAAATCATTATAATAGTGTAGGTACGAGTATATTAATCAGTTTTAATTTATCTGCAATCGGATCCCATCATTATTATTCATTAAATAAAAAAATTCTCAATAATATTATTGTTTATGCAACAACAACAACATAACATATTTTGCTAATAATGGAAACCAAGCGAATTTCGATATATCCAATTCGGTCAAAAGTTTCCACAGAAACACCAAAATTAAATTAACAACGGATTGCGTTACATTCAATCTTTTCCTAAAACTGAAGTAATGATGTTCTTCAAATATTAATTATAACTTTGTATTAATATCCATTGTCGAAATTATTTATCTTGGTTTATAATTTCCTCTTATTCCTTATAATCTGTTTGAATATAACCAGAAAGATAATTTGCTTGTTAAGCGATAATGAGATTTTAAACGACATTCAAGGGCTTGGATTGGTAACAAAATACGGCGTTTTTCCAGTTTTGTGAAACACATTATGGTGTTTTATCAGACTTAATTGCAGAAAATAATGTAATCAGATTTTGATGAATTCAGCTCACGTTCGGTTAACCCCATTAAACCCATCCTTTCCATACGTGTTGATTGTTATCTTGACTCGTTTAGAATTTTTAAACCAAAATGTAGCTTTTTAATTATTCTTTTGTATGTGTATTTATTTACTAAACATCAAAAGCAAAATCACGCTTCACTTCAAACACATAAATAAACAAACCAAACTTTTACAATACTTCAAAAAATTTCACGTAAAATCTAAATTCAAAGTAAACAAAGTCTCAAGAAAATATTATTTCATCCCCACAAGGAAATGAAAGATCGACTTTGGATTTTCTTCGAAAAACAATTTTCGTCTCATTTTTTTTATTAAAAATAAATCAAAGACTTACGAACTGTAAGTGTGCCGGTAGCACTTGGAAGATCACCTGTTGAAACTTTGGATATGTTGCGTTGAGACTGTTTGACGTCTCCTGTGTGAGCTTTTATAGGAGTTTGAGGACGCACGCCGGCGCCCCACTGCATTGGGGGCGGCATTCCGCGTCTGCAATGCCATTTTACACTCCTAAAATATTGTCTAACAGCAACGCAATTATTACACCAATTTAAATCATTGCACAGATAGATTTATAACAACGCGTTCAATAAGGCATGTCCCCATTTTTACTTAATTATTATCGAGATTAGAAGACGCTGCTTGGGCGAAATTTCACTTTTTGTGAGAATAAGATTAACCAGAACGAAATTAAGCAGAGACGGGGAGGAATTTATATGCAAATTTCTAGTCGAGCTTCTGTTATTTCCGGTACTTTTAAATTAGCTGAACCGTTTAAAAAATAAATTTTTAATTAGAAGTAAAGAATACTAGCCTTTTTATATGTTTTTAATTAACAAACACTATTGAGGATGTTCCAATAGGAAAATTATGAAAAGTGCTTTTTACACTTTATTGGAAAATTTATTACTCAATTGCCCTCAGAGAATAACATGTAAATAAACTGAGGGATGTAAAAAATGCAGCATAAATTAATTTTTACCAAAAAAATAGTACAAATAATTTTTTCAAAATGTTTATAAATTTGGAAAATATTTATACAGGGTGTACCGTTTTTATTGTTACAAATTTAAACAGGTGATAGGATATTCAATTCTAAGACAAAAGTTTTCTATAAACATGTATCGAAAAATGCTTGGTTAGGGAGCTACACCCCCTGAAAAGGGGCTAATAGGTTTTTGCTAATATTTTAGAAACCATTTAAGATAAGATTACAAAATTTGGTACAGATGATAACCTTTATACACCTAAACGAATTCAAACATCAAATGTCGAAATTTTTAATCAGAGGCGTCCGAAACTAGTGGGGTTTAGGGTAAAAAATAACCTGTCTATTTTGGCTTTAGTTTCTTTAGTTATGCATTGACCAAAATGGTGGTCACTTTGAACAACTCCTTTAGATTTAGGCAAATTCATTTAATTAATGTTATTATTATTACTGTAATGTAATGTTAATTAGTAGAGGTTGATTAAAAAATATGAATTTCTTGCTTTTATTATTCTGTAAATTCTGATTTATTTGAATGTTGTATTGGTGTGTAACATAAATTTTAAATTAATTTTATTCAAAAACAATAAGTCGTATCGACACGAGAGAGAGTTTTCTGTGATAAACTATCGAACTTAAGATTTTGTTGCTGAAAGTACCCAGAAACTAAAGCCAAAATAAATAGGGTATTTTTTTACCTTAAACTCCCCCAGTTTCGTACGCCCCTGATTAAAAATTTTGACATTTGATGTTCGAGTTCGTTTAAGTGTATAAAGGTTATCGTCTAAACCAAATTTTGTAATTTTATCTTAAATGGTTTCTAAAATATTAAGAAAAACATAATAGGCCCTTTCTAGGGGGTGTAGCTCCCTAACCAAGCATTTTTCGATACATGTTTAGAGGAAACTTTTGTCTTAGAATTGAATATCCTATCACCTGTTTAAATTTGTAACAATAAAAACGTAACACCCTGTATATTTAATAGAAACAATAAATAAAGTAGTTTCTTTTAATTAAACGTACAGCCCTCTGTACCTACATTTTTATAAAAACACACGTCATATTCGTCTGACTTTCAGTACCTAGATCTACTAGAAATCACTATACACTTTAAAAAATAATATATTTGTTAATTTTTGTAAATGCCCTTCTTTCAGGCAGGAAAAGTTTTTCAACAGTTCTCGTAATGTTCGTGACACAAAATTAGAATTATACAGGGTGCGCTAAAACTCGCGCCCCAGAGAAAAATTTCAAGAAAGATAAGATACCAGAAACAAGGAAAAATGTTTAAAAAATTCTATCTCTCAGAAAATTTTAACATTTATTTTTTGACATTTGACATTTTTTCATATTTATTTAATGATACTGATGATCTTGTATATGTTTTTTACTATTATTATAAAATAAGTTACAAAAATTTTGCCAATAAAAGCTACACATCACATTGAACAGAGTTACAATTTAGGACACAGCTTCCTTGTTTCCTCTTCTAATAGCCTGTAGCAAAAAAAATTGGAAAATTATTTTTCCAACAGAAATAAATAATTTCGATATTTTTATAAATATTTTTTTTAACATTATTTCCATGTTTCTGGTATCTTACCTTGTATGGCATTTTTCTCTAGGGCGTAAGTTCTAGCGCACCCTGTATACAGTTGGAGACAAAATACTTTGGTCGTCACTTTTCTGACACTTTAATGTAATTCAAACTTTAACGTTAAAATAAATGACAATTTCAAATTAATGACAGCTATTATATTTTCCTATCAAAAATATGTACATAGAACTTGACAGTAACTAAAAATAAGGTTAACAGTCCTAAAGCATGCTTTACCATTTAGTGTCACTCATGTGACATTGACGACCAAAGTATTTTGTCTCCAACTGTACGTAGAACACAGCAGACGTGTAGCTAACTACTCAAAAAATCCCTGATGTATACATATTTAGCATATCCAAGCGTACAATCATGCATCCTGTTGTTACATTTCTAGTGTCGCTTAGTATATAATATTTTCCTGGCTTAATTGCTCTAAAAATGTTTGAGTTTCAATAATAATAAGCGAAAAACAATAAAATAAACATAAAAAATTCAAAATCCGTAAAATGCTTGTAAGACAATAATTTAAACAACCAAATGCGCGTTCGCCTGTCTTAATGCGGCAAAGCTCAGGTATCCTTAATTATAAAAGATTTTCACACCGACTTAAAACGAAATGTAAATAAAATTTTAAGAAAATTTCCTTCCACCTGCTGCTTTTAATTAAAAGTTCGTTAATAAACACAAGAACTCTTTTCTGTCTTTTTCCATATTATCTATTATTCAGAAAGCAATAATAAAAAAATCGACATAGAAAGACAAGTTTTTGACAAATATTGACACATCGAAAAAGCATATGCCTTTGATTGAATATTACAGTGGGTGAATATCGGTGATAACAAACAGTGTAAAATATATTTATCATTAATTTAGTGTAGGTTTTTGGTCACGCTTCGGTGTTTCATAAATGAAACATAAATAAATTCATAAAAAATTATTTGGCAACCACATATACATACATGTTATGCATTAGAAAATACATTACATGAGAGTGGGATATGCAAATGGGTTTTTCCTCAAAGTGGTTTAGTGTAAGAATTTTTACAATAATTTAATTTCTTTGTATAAATATTCCATGAAGCGCTACAAAATGCTAATGAAGGAAAATGCCTCTGGGAATCGGGATAGATAGGTAATACACGGATCGGAAATCTTATTTAAATTCATTAGAAAAAAATGCACAAATCTTTGATCGTGTGTCTTGAAGCGCAGAAAATGTTCTATTTCCTAACTATACATCAATAAATACATTTGTATGCAGGAAGCATATTTCAAGGACAATTCAAAATGGATTTTCTATGTGATCGTCAACTGGTGTTATTCAAAGTCGATTTTCATACATTTGTGTAAAAAAACTTTTACCATTTTGATTAATCCGAAAATAATTTCAATGTAAAAAATCATAAATTTAGAAACGGAACTGAGTTTCAAAGAAAAGAAGTTAATATTCACCTTCTCTGTAAAACTCTAAACTTAAACAAAGACATTTTCGCGACTTTTAGCTTTTATGAGTAAATTAATTTTATTCAAAGAAGTAGTAAAAGACTAATGACAGGTTCCCTAAAGAAACTCAAAATTAAACCCAGATTAGACTTTAAGATGTTTTTAAGAACCGAATGAACTCCGACGTAAAGATAATAACATTAATAATTATCTATAACAGGAGAAAACTAAAACTCTCAAGATCAAAAAAATTTAACTTTACATCAATTTTTTGTATTGAAAATCTTAAAACTTAAAATTGTTTTTGCTAGACCTAGAATTAAATGTTTTAGGTATGAACAAATCTCCAAGTCGGAATATGCATGTTTTGACATATGTGGAGGTAGAGTGTTCTGAAAAACCCAAAAGCCTGTAGACAACATGTCAATCTCAGATAAAAACAGTTTTTTGTCTATTCATCTTTAATGAAATATTAGAGTTTTATACTTAAAAAAGCTGCAACTATAGTTCCGGACTTTTTTTCAAAATCAAAAGTTTTTTAATCGATTTCTTTGACTTTTTACCGTTTCTGATAAATCACAATAAATTTCAAACCAATTTTTAATTTAAAAAAAAAGAAAATATTTAGCAGTTTTTTGAAGCAACTATAATTAAGTACATAAAGGGTCGTAAAAAAAGATTGTAAAATAGGAGAAAATAAGTATGGACTAAAATAAACAAAAAAGTCTTAATAAACATGAGTCCGCAAAGTAACAGTTTCAGAGATGTCGAATGTGGAAATTTTTACAATTGTTCTATAACAATTGTAAAAATTTCCACAGCTTCTATAAGCTTGTCTTTTTTGTTTGAACAGATTGCAAATAAATGTTTCAAAAACGAATAATCTTCGATATCTCCAAAACCATTACTTTTCGGACCCATGTTTATTAAGACTTTTTGTTTGTTTTAGTCCTTGATACTATTACTTCATGAAATATTTTACAATGTTTTTTTAACACCCTATGTACATAGGGGTACCTCGAATCATTTCTCATTTTTATCGCCATTCTGCCACTTTTCATTACGCTTTTTTTGAGTTTTTGGCCCTAAATTTGTCAGTATAAAGTCAAGTTGTAACAAAGAATTTTCTTTTACACAGAAATCAAATAATTATGACCAACTTCACTTTAAAAAATGCAGTTGCAGTGTTGTTAGTGTAAAACGTATGAAACCAAAGGTTTTTTTTTACTTAAACTATTTATTTTTTGAAAAATTAATTAGTGCGAATAATTAACCATTATGAAATCAACTTATTTGTAATGTAAGGATGATCTAAGGATTATAGCTATTATTTTATTCAATTTTTATCGAAAAAAATTTCATATAAGCTGCTATTTTAATAAAAAATGACGCATAACTAAAAAACAAAACAAAGTTTCATTCTCAAAATAGGCCCTCATTTTTACATTGCAAGTGTGACGATAAAAAGGCACGAGGTTTAATCACAGTTTTTAAATTTAATATCACATTAAAATCATACAATTTCAACTAATATGTGGCTTTTGGATTATTAATTTGATTAGATAAATATTAAACACAAAAATTTAATTTTGAATTTCCCGCTGATTAGTATAAATCGGCACAAGTCGGTGACATTCGGAGTCAGCTCAGCTGGTTAAATGTCACAAATTCTAACCTAACTAAAACTATTGATATTCGTAAATTAACGTAAACAAAGTGATAATCTTTGAATTCCGAGGAAATGACCTCACTTCGAGTCTATTCGTCCCTGTCATTTTCATTTAGAACAAATAATTCTAGTTTTGTTATTGGAAATCACTAAATTGTTCAAATGGAACGCAAGAGTGATTTAGGGGAGCCCTCGTTGAAAAACAGACGCAAATGTTCCCCCCAAATTAATGAAAATTCGTGCCAGATTATGGTGGTGACTGTTTTCCACCTAATTTGTCGGTTTTTATGTAAGTTTTTGCAATTGTAGGTTGATAACTCCCAAACTGTTTTAAACATTTTACGAAACTTGTATGTGGAGAGACAGATGTGTGATGTGGCTTTACGAGTTGGAAATAGGGAGCACTATGCTCATCGACTCATACTCTGCGCTTTCAGTGACGTTTTCCAGGTACATATTTTATTTTTTTTGTAAACAGCAGTGGAGTTGTCTCTTGTGATTTCAGGCAATGCTCATGAAGCCTGAATGGTGTGAATGGCACGAGAGTAAGGTCGAGCTTCAGGAATTACTCCCAGAATGCGAAAAAGTGTTCCATTTATTCTTAGAATATTTTTATACTGGAAAAATCCTAATCACACATACTAACGTAATGCCAATCTTAGCTCTAGCTGATAAATATATCGTGAAGGGATTATCGCGACTCTGCGTTGACTACATGTGCAAACATGTCCCACACGCCGCCTCCCATAACCAGTTATTTCTATGGTTGCAATACTCAATTCCTTGTGGTCACGACGAAGTCGCAGAAAAATGCCGAAATTACATCAAGTGGAACTTGGAATCAATCGCAAACACGCCCGATTTTAGTAACATTGACGCAGAAATGCTTATTCATCTTTTACAAGAAAACGACGTTATTGTTTACAATGAAATGTTCCTTTACAATTGCGTGGTGCGATGGTTGGATTTGCAAAAAATCAAGTTGTACAATTCAGAAATAAGCGCGAGCGAAAGAGAAAATTATATGTCCGAATTGGTGAAAAACGTGATGATTTATATAAGGTTTCCGATGATGACACCACGAGAACTCGCCGATTTGCTCCTCTCGCCTTTGATAAAACAACACAAGGAGTTTTTCGTTGACAGAATGGCCATTGGAATGACCTATCATTCCGGTCAAGTGGAACAAATCGAAAAAATCTGCCAAACACAAGAGGGGAAATTGCTCTTCAGTCCGCGATTGTACACTTCAGATACATACAGTGCAGTTTTGCTAATCGAAAATTTTAACAGTCTGCCCAGTTACCACACGAGTACTTTTGTTTTTTCGTCACATATGTCAGCCGCCGATTGCGAATCGGATAAAATCAATGATTGGGTCGTCGATTTGTATCCCAAAGGAGTTTGGTTTAAAAAATGCTACTTGATTGTATGGCAAGGCACTTTGGAAGTTCCCGAAGAGATTATTTCAACAGTTAGATTGTCGCTGGCTTGTCGCGAACTTTTACAAGCGAAAATTAAAGTCAAAGTTGCTGTATTAATTTACGGCATTCAAGGAGGCGTGGAACACGTGATGGAAGTCAAAGAAAAAATCCACCATTTCACTAACGAGGACAAAGTTATGAATATTGATAATTTGATTCCGTTTTGTGAACTTAATCCTAGTATATCAAATAATAGTCACGACAGTCCCTACTTGACGGGACCTAATAGAAATCAGCTCAAACTAAATATAGTCATTACTTCATTAACTTGAATGCCAAATTTATTTTGGTACGATTTTTTTATTTTTTGCAGAATCTAATATATTTTGTTCTATAAAAAAGTGTCTTATTTCTCCTAGGGGTCAATAAACAAAACAAGTTATAAGCAAAATGCAATTTATAAATCGTAACAATTTGAGCAATTTTAATTGACAATTTCAGTCCCTTATTATTTCATAACTAGAACCGTAAAAATCACATAATTGGAATGCAAAAAAGCGATAAGTACAAAATTAAGGTGCCAGCAAAACTGGAAACACTTTCATCCTAACATAATCATCGAAAATTTCCTTAACATTATCAACAGTCGGTTGAGGAACATCCAACTTAAATCCTAAATTCTTCAACTTCGATCCATCAAGTCTCAAATGCTTGCATAGGAGTAATTCCGGGTCCATATGTGGGGTCAAAGGCGTGTTTTGTATATTGTCCTGTCGACAGACTTCAGCCCAAGGCACTAAATGTTTATCATTTGCATCGTCAGCGGCGCTTTCAAGGTCAACAACGGCCGAAACAATATTGCCACAAAAATCGACTTTAATGTTAAATAGATCGGAGAGAATGTTGCATATCGAGCCTTGAGTCGAATCAGCTTCATCCACAACATTATAAACCTGGAATAGTTTTTTTGGTATTTTTGACCCGATTTTTGGGGAAATTACCTGTCCTATAGTATCATCTCGGGTGCAGATAAACCAAATGGCTCTGCAAACATCTAAAACATGCACTGTATTAATTTTGAGATCGGAATTCCACAGTAGTTTCATCGTTTCGCCTAAATACTTATAAATGGAAGCAACAATAAGTCTGGGGGTCAGCCCCATTCGGTCCCCAACACCGTAAACCGTAGCTAGGCGTAAAATCGTATATTTCAAATTTGGAATATCAGTTAACTGTTTTTCAACCTGAGAAAAACGAGTTTAGTTGAATGGTAGAAAAATAGTGTATTAAACCTTGTATTTCCACTTTCCTATGAAAGACCAAGGTTCAACATTGGCATCTTCTTTATGAGGCACTTTATCAGAAGAGTTCATTTTTCCCGAAGACAACTCGATGTAGTGTTTCACATTTTGTCTCGCGGCCTCTTTAGCACAATTGAGGCTCAGTTTTAAAATCCCCTCTTCATAGACTGGATCCGTTTGGCCTAATTTTGTCTCGCCGGCACAATTGACGACATAATCCCAAGTTGAGTCGCAACTAAATGCACTTTTACAAGATTCTATAAAAAAAATACATAAAACTGAGTAATTCAATTTGGGGAAAAACTACCGGGATTAATAAGATTAGCACTTTTGAAATCAACGATGGGGTTTTGGAAGTACTTGTGACATTCTTCGTTAAGCCACGCCACTTGAGGGGGAACCTTATCGACGACTCTTATTGCACTTACGAGATCATTTTTTACGAGAAAAGCGACCAAATTGCGCCCGATAAAGCCACAACCTGTCCGAATTTGAGTTTTTAGGTTAGATATTTGCACTTTGAATTTAAAGAGTCTTTACCTCCCAGGATTAAAACTCGGGGCTTGTCCATGGTCCTCGCTGTTGGAACAATGCACTTATATTGGAAAATCTTATCTTTCGGCTATAATTCATCCGGTATACGTCATCGAACTGGTAAATAAGGAGGAGGCACAAAGCCGGCACTTCGCTTTTCTAGTATGTCACACTCGGGTAAATTTGATTCGAAAGTGAGTCACAGATGAAGAATTTGTGCAAGAAATGGAGTTGTTATGGTCCGTTCGTGCAAATGAGGACTAAAACCGCCAATGAATTTTAATGTACAATGCCGAAGGATAGGCAACCAACAATACACCATTTGCAGAAATGCGGGTATTCACATAACTGCGACCATGATGAATTTTACGTTTTCGACATTGGAACAGCTTTCAACTTTCAATAGCAAAAAAATTACAGTAAAATAACTGTCCAAATAAAGATTTTTTAATTTTTTGAACTTGGCGTCAAAATAAAATTACAAACTATCTGTTTTACATTCTTTATTTAATTATCCTGTTACAAAAGTATAAATTAAGTGTGGGTCCTTAGAAAAAAATGGCGACATTACAATTATATAACCCGATTTACTTAAAGCTATTTTATTCGTGCGTATTTTACACTTATACAAACACTTATAACAATGGTTGTGGTAATTATAATTGACTGGTTTTTCCAACTCTGTTATTATTAAGTACATCGGAGCTATTATTTACAATCATACATAATTTTAAATACGAGTATCTCATGCTATTACCCAACTTTGGTATCAGACTTTAAAGGAAAAATGTAGTTTTTCCCATATACATACAGTACTACTTCACTCTTTCTCAGATGGCACTGGTCCTACTTGAAACGAACTCAAAACACTGTCATAACTAGGTCTAGAAACAGTCTCCAACGGAAATTCGTAATCAGGAATTAAAAATTTTTTCCTTAAATCTTCCCATTCACTACTACTAAGTGCCTTAAAACCACCTTTTTGACTTTCATGACTGTTCTCCTGTGATTGTTTTGCCAATTCTGTATAGTCAGGCTCAAATTTCGGAGGTTGGTAGAACTTAGAGGGTAATTCCGGTTGTAATTCTTGGGAATGATCACCCGGTTTGAAGTTAGAATCGACGGCTGGTGGCTCAAAATCGATACTTAAGGAGGGAACATTTTGATCAGTTTCAGAAGAATTTCTGTCTTTAGGAGGCAAAACACCCACATCGGCGGGTTCTTCACTTGTCAGTTCAACAGTTTTAGGATAGACTGGAGTTGTAGCCTTAAATTTTGACTCGAAATTTACCGGAGTTTCAGTACTAACGACTAAATTCTCACTGGGATTACTACCATTCATTCGGTACGGCAAAGGTGGTAGCAGCCCCAAATCAGGTGCTTCTGTCACATCGACACTTTGCGGAAACACTGGAGTCGTAGCTTTGAATTTCGACTCGAAATTTACCGGAGTTTCGGTACTAACATCGGGGGGCAATAACCCCAAATCGGGTGCTTCTGTCACATCGACACTTTTGGGAAACACAGGAGTCGTAGCTTTACAGTACGACTGGTAGTTAACAACTGGAGAATCCGTGATTGTATTTACGGTACTGATGGGTTTAGCCTTTTTGACCGGCTTTGGTGGTTTACTTGTGGTCACTTGATGGTGGTACTCCGTCGACCAATGGCTGGGTAAGGAATAAGCGGGTTCGTCTGTAGTACTAGTAGTACTATTCTTCGGGTCTGATTCAGCACCGACTAGATTCAGATTAGTACCAAATTGAGCCCTCCCTGTCCGGTATATAATGTCATATTCAGACTGACTCGGGTGTGACAGTAGGTCAGGCCTTGGAGTCCTATGGTAAGGATTCGCTTCGTTATCGTCGACGAAGGGCATTTCTTTATGTCCGATTCTCAAGTTGGCAGTATAGTCATCGACGGATTTGCTACAGTTGACCATGTACCAATGGTCACAGATTAACATTCTTTGTTGGAAGAGAGTTGCATTGGGACAAGTGTAGCTAAACTGGCGACCCAAACCATCACACATGTGATAGACTTGACAACCACTTTCAACGTCGGCGTAGTACCCGGTAGTACGACCCTCGCAGGAAAAGCCAGTTTTAGGAACCTGAACAAAAAAAATATATTAGTGCTAGGCCAACTATGCACATTTTTGCTGTTCTTGACCTCTGTGTAACAGCCTTTCTTTCGGATAAAGAACATCAGAGGCTTATCTACCTTTCTATCTCTTATAGGTCAATTCGTAAGAATGTGTAGGTCTGTTATTTACATAACCGAATTGTGCAATTGTTATATTTATTGATTCGGATCTTCACACTTGAGCAAATTTTAAATTGTACAAAAGAATTGTTTAAGCTACATGCACAACTAGGCGTTTCCTTAATTTTGGCACTAATCGATGTAGTAAATCTGGAGGTTACAAGACCCACGTAGTGTTGGTCACACTTGTGCAAAAACATGAGAAATTAAAATTTTTATAACTTATTCGTGGCTAGATTTAATTAGATTTCGGCTCGATAACACTTTCGGTTTAAAAATGTGTAACAATTGTGTCAAAAGCGTGACCGGTAATTAACAGTCGCCAAAATTACGGAAATACCACAATCGTGCTTCATACAATTATTATCTCATCATTCTCCACACAATTGTGAGAAGTTTAGAACAAGTTGCATCTTCAACATGATTTTTTCTAACATGTTACATCAGCAAGGTCGTTTTATAATCCACATAAAGACGTAATGGTAACAAAAATGGTAACAAAAGATTTTCACGATGAGGTCAGCTGCAGCCTTCGCAAATTAGCTTATTTGGAAAATTGATGATTGTGCTTTTGCACCCGGATCTAGTTATTCCTCGAAACAATTTGGGTATACCAACGTAAAAAATCACATGGCATTTTATGTTGTGAAAGTGGACAAAATAAAATACCCTAAACAATACATAATGCTAAACCATTAAGGTAATTGCTGCTTTGACTGGAATATCAGATCCTGCCAACTTTTGCAAAAATCAAAAGTAACGTAATAACCAATCACTTTCTCTTGTGAGGCTATTTTGGATATGATGTGGGTGAATGATAAATTATAAATCGGTTTTGGAGGCTCCTAAATTGGAAATGTAGACATTTTATAACATAATTAAGGTGTTTTAACACGTTTCAGTCAATTAGAAAACACTGTCGCATTGAATATTAATTCTTTTATAAACACATCACCACCGGTAGAAAATAATATTATTTTATTAATTACGTTAGAATTATTTTTGGTTTAAGTTATTTGTACAGTAGTCATCTACAGTTAATTATTGAAAAAATAAATATTGAAAAAATGACGCTCATTTATTAAAATGACTCCTCCTATAAAAAACGACTACATTTGGAATTTAAAAAATAAGATGACAGATACAACCTTGATAAATTTAAAATATGCAGATTGACTTAAATAGCGATCCATCCAGTAGTTACTATAAACTGTATGCACATAATAAAAAAGCCTTTTTTATCGAAATATACATATTTATTAAAACCAGTTGGGTCAAATGTCACCAAGACATATTTTTATTGTTTTTATTTTAAATGTTACCAGTGAATTATTAATTAGATGGTCCATTCATCCGTGCAGACATTCGTGTATTTTGTTACTCATCCCACGTCCCAATGCCATTTAACAATTTACATTATTTATTAAAATCAAATATTTGTAGAGATGAGTGTTATATGCATGAGTGACCGAAAGCTATATGTAGGTGCATTAACTGTAAAAGTCTCTTCGCCACAAATTGAGCAATCCTGGGTCTATTTCTCACAAGAATTATTTTGTAATTACAATTTGTATAAATTTTAATTGATGTATAAAATGACGAGTATGACATATACTGTAATCACTTGTACCAACATCACATGTTAATTAAACTAAAAACTCTTCACATAATTACCGGTTGTCTTTTAAATGTCAATTTCGGCATGAAATATGAATGCTGATGAACGCACATTTTTGTCAATCTGTAACAAAGCTCTTGTAATCACTGTGAAATACTTCTAGATTTGAAGAGCAATTGAAATTAAATGAATGATTGGTTTTTAATAATTGACTCAAATTTTTCCTATAACTGATGATTTAAATGAATGGAAAAATAGTAAATTACTACAAGCATTTGCATCCTAGTTTTGTTTCTAGAGAGATTATTTTTTTCAGTCTGAATCACAACTTACTGGGAATTGCTAATCATTAGTCAAAACTGTGGAAATATGAGTATTTATAGCAGAAAATTTAGCGGACCAAAAATTTTCTTTCAAATACATTTTTCTTTATGAATTGGTATTGGCTTTTTATAAACATAGTCTATTTCAAACATAAAAAAATAAAAACTATTTAGATAATACCTACTGTGTCAATCTGTGATGAGCCGATGAGCCCAATTTTTTTATGATAAAAAATTGCTAACAATAAGTTCCAATTTCAGTTAATGTGAGCAAATATTTCCTAAAAAATTGCTTCATTTTCGTGTTACGTTTATTTAGCCAATATTTTATTTAATTTATGATTAATTAAAATTCATACAATTTTATGTCGAATGATTTTCATTGCAGTGAAGAAATTTTAATAACACATCTTTTGCATTAAAATCATGTCAAGCAACTCTAAATTGCAAAAATTGATATTTGATGCAATTTTAACATTTTGTTATTCTCTTGTGCATAGTAATGACAACAGAAAGTTAAAGAAAAAAATGTTTCATTTGGCTAGAAGCAAAAACTTTGTTATTGGAGAGTTAAATGTTTTATAGTTGGATATTAATATCTTGTTTGCCCTTAGCCTAAAACTCCATCAATAAATCATTGAAGAATGTAATATAAAATTTGTTTTTTTCTTTAATAAAAAATACCTGGTTGTTGAGCGCCGCGACGGCGGCAAAAACGACTCCAAATCCCAAAAGCCGCCACATTACAAAGAACCGTTCTTCACACTTCACGATACAACCCGTCCCACTACAAATCTACAACTCGGCGAAGACGAGCCGTGCTCGAGAGTAAGAGAGGTCACCAGGTCACAAGGCTGGAGCAAGAGAAGGGAGTCGCAACGCACCTAGACGTAACCCAAATGGGACCAGATTGTCGGTTTGAAGATGTGCAAGTCCATAAAAATCACCAATCGGTTCTTCAGCACCTTGCGAAATTCTTATCGAAAATAATGGTAATTTCGTAAAGTGCATTAGGCGACATATTGTATTTGCAAAACTTATGCAATTTGTGACATCATTTTCTGGTAGCTTTGTCAATAGTGTGTTGGAGGCAAAGCGGCATTCCTTTTCACACCTCCAGCCAAGAAAATTTTTTTGAGGGAAAACCACAACAGCCACTAACACCCTAATCTGAAATCGCTCAAAAAACGTACTATTGTCTACGAAGTTATGTAACACGTCAGTTTCAATTTAAATTCATACAAAGAACAAATTAGGAGCTAAATATTACGTGACTAGACACTTTGCAACAACAAATCGACCGTTTTCTTATGTAAAAGCGGGGTCAGAGGTGAAGCTTCCCGAAATTCGGGTCCAAAAGGTCACAACAATGCAATACACTTTCGTTTCGAAAAATACAAAAAGCCAATTACTGGTAGCAACACTAATTAATTTCTTTGTCAGATTGATTTTTCGTATTGTGTAAGTCGGACTTGAAAGAGAAACTAGTTTCCTGTTTCGAACGGATACATCTTCAATCTTCCTCAAAAATACTTGTTTGAATGTAAATGTGATATTTAAAATTTTGACAAATCTCATTACATAACGACGTGATAGTTCACTTAATTAATTCTTTTCACTGATCTTTTAAGATAATCAAACTTAAAATACCCATTTTAAAGATCTGTTGTAACCTTTTTCTAGTAACCTTCTACTTTGCGCCTTTAGAGACATTTCGTAAGATTTCAATTCAGGTAGTCTACAGAAACGTGGAAAACATCAAAATTGTAATTAAAATGTAATAAAACATAAAATAAAATTGTTAGCATCAAGGCCGTGAAGCTGGTAAATGCGTAATAATAGGTACTCACATAGTTATTCATTCATTTTTATTCAAAATAGGAAGTATTTAGTGTCTGGTGTTAATAATTAGTGAAATGAATCATTGAATTTATTCTTCATTAGGCAATCAACATTTGACAACTCTTATTAACAAAATAAACAGGCAAGTACTTGTGGTAAAGTAATTTCAAAGTGTTGATTTTATATTAAGAGTGTACAATCGTGCAACCATGTAATTTCCATACCGTTTAAACCGCTACAAATTACCTTAATTGGGTAGGTTTTCCTAACATGTACAAACATCATAATTAGCGAGAAAAAACATTAACTATGATTATTATTTGTGGAAACAATTAATTTTGCTAAATCCTGGTCTAGCTCCGCTTACTCTAAATCACAAAAATCCTCCCAGCAACATTCATATGCAACAAAAATATTTTCTGTGTCACGACAATTACACAATTTGTCTTAACATAAGAATAAATTATAATAAAACAATAGATGTGCAAATGTTGTCAATTTTTCATTATTCTTTTGAATTATTGGCGCCACGGGCGAAAAATTACGTCAAAAATTTAGGTAAGAGCATTCTAGAGTTCAAGAGCATGGACAAAATTGTATTCTAATGTGTGTAAAGACTAAGATGCTCTCGCCTTGAAATGTTGGTACGACTGACTGAATTCTAAATCTTTGGTGTGGCAGCAGTGTCGCAACCCTGTTATTTGACCTTGCATTTTGAAACAAATATTATTAATTACTTGTTAGGATATCATAAAATGATATAAAATCGCCAAAAGTATAAAAACATAGCCTTGTCCTTTAAATCAAAATTACATAAATCATCTGCCACTTTTCCCAAAATAGCCAATGCTACTTAACTGTGTTAACATTTAAAAACTATTTTGTTTCTATTACTATAATTTGGCGCTAATAAGACAAAATAATAATAATCAAGTTGAAGTGGAGAAACTTTATCAATTATCGATTTTGTGTGGGATTTGTAAGAACAGTGAATTTTTTCGCTTTGTTCTCGTGCTAAGAAAGTCTTCAAAATAATTATTTTAACATTTTGTGACGTTTCGGCCTTCAGAAGGTAATCGACAACTAATAAAGAATTAAATTACAACGTAGACAAGAGGTTGATTTAGCTTTTATTAAATGATTGTTATGATCTGAAACAGAAAATGTCAGTAACTTTATTCAAAGAATGGTTTAATAACCTTCAAATGAAAGAATTTGAAACTGATTCTCTTCAATCACACTTTAGTCAGTTAAATAATTGCACTAATTAAGTAATCTAAAGCTGATTAAAGCTATAGAAATATTAAGTATCAATATGTATCATGAAAGGTCAGCTTCTTTCTACTATTCCAAATTAGGTTTGTAGAGATGGCAGTAAAGAAGTTGCAGAGTAATAACACCTTTTACAATATTGTCTCGCTCTAAGAAACAATTAAAGAGTATTCACTATTGTGAAATATTTAAAGATGTCAAGTAACCCATCCCATTTGGGGAAAAAATCCAGTTTGATAAACAAATCGCTCGTCAAGGCTAGAATCTGTTCCATACATTCACTATTTAATAAAATATGGAAATATGTGTACGAAAAAATGGCGAAATGTTGTGTAGGTTAATCGATTAATAGATCGTGAACCAGAATCGGGCGAGATGAGAGAGGAATTGTTCTTTATTGAATTACAGCCTTGACATTTTTTTCCAAGTTGAACAAGATTCTTCCATGGAAATGTGCCATCTTTTCTGGCAAAAAATCGCAACATGGCGTGAGAAACGACAAAAATTGTAAGTAAACAAATTAAATTCATAGTAGGTTTGATTTATTAATTTTTTAATTAAAAATAACAGAAAACAACAACAATATCATAAAGGAATTTTGAACCCGACTGCTGAGTAAATCTTAATTTAAGAATTTATTTCCGACTTTTGTCTAAAATGATCCAATAATATTATTCATTCGAATTCACTACAGACTAACCTTTTGGAGCGTGGGAAATTTGTTATTACATCCCATGGTCCCAAAGTAATAAATTTATGAAGAATTACGAAGGTTAAGAGCGCCCGTCTAGGGAAAAAAGTGGCGGTCAATGTGCCTTTGACAAAATCAGTTAAATACAAGAAGAATCAATAATAAAAAATAATAAATACGTATACTTAATAACAATTAATAAATGTATAATGATCTAGTTCTTATTACAGCATTTTACTTCCTACTTGCAGACTAGTAATTTACTTTTACTTAGTAATTTAATATTGAAGAAAGGTTAAACAAATGTGCTAATAATTCGATTTAGAAATAAATTTTTGCGCTTACTGCCACAAATATTAATGTCCATTGTAACACGGACACAGAAAAAAGCTCTTAGGATTTTTTATGCGCTTTCCCTTCCTATGCTTTGTTCATTACTTAGTAATTTAATATTGAAAAAAGGTTAAACAAATGTGCTAGTAATTCGATTTAGAAATAAATTTTTGCGCTTACTGCCACAAATATTAATGTCCATTGTAACACGGACACAGAAAAAAGCTCTTAGGATTTTTTATGCACTTTCCCTTCCTATGCTTTGTTCACTTATTTGTTCTTATGCTCTTTCTTTTTCTTATGTTGCTTTACGTTCTTATTTGGTCTTATGCGATCTCTCTCTTATTATAATTATTAGAACATGTGCACATGTTTTAAAGTCCGCGCTCTTATGCGCCCTCCATCTTTTATTGCTAATTTGAGTATTTAAATTTCAATTAGTGAAAAATTGCTGACTTCTTCCTGCCGGAAAGCGGGACTTTATACCGCTACACCACCACGCCGCCGACAATCTCAATGTTTTAATTCAATACATTCATACAGACAAAATACAAAAATTTTCAGAAATTTATTTTTTGCATTTTTGGAACGTTTTTGTACTTTGAAACTCCAAGAGTGAAAATGGTTCAATTTTAAATTTTTTCGATTTTTGTCGAAATTTTCGGCGGTTTATTGCTAACAACTTCGGAATTATCGAGGCTAGTTCTATTTGTTTAGTACCGTTAAAAAGCAAATTTAATTTCTTATCATATAAAAAAGATAATTGTCCTACGTTAAATAGTTATCGTGCAAATTCCTGATAAAGTCGAAAATATCCAAAATATTAATTCAACTATAACTTCTAAACGATCAAGCATTTTGCACTTTTTTCGACGCCAATCGATTTTTGTAACATTTTACATATGTATGCATAAAAACTTTATAAGGTTTGAGGTACAGTTTTGTCGCAATTTACAAAATTTAAAATTTGTGAATCTAATAAAGTTATGATATGCCAACATCGAAAATAATTGTATACAAAATTCGAATGTTTAATTTGGTTGTTGCTAAAATATAATTTTAGTTTTATTACCACTATATAATAATTTTGCCTGATTTTGTTCTGGGGGGATTTTATCCCCAAAATCCCTCCTCGCTGCGCCGCTCGTTTTATAATCGAATAAAATTAGATTAAATATACGCGGTATTGTAATATTTATTTGTTTTTTTTTTTTTGAAATCTAAATCTCTAAATAAATGTCTTTGGTTTTCAGCCCTGTATTTTTCTTTTACTTATTTAATTGAAGTTGAGAAAAGTTTTATCATTTGAGACGGAATTAACAACAAAATTGATTTTTTTATATTACAATTTGACAATTATAGGCCAGGCAACCAATAATACACTGATTTAAACAAACTGTTGCGTTTTATTTATAGTTATCTGGTACTGATTAATTAATATTAACGGGTATGTTTTATTTGTTAACATTAAATTAAAAAAAATCTGTTTTAAAAATTATTTACTTATTAACACGAGTTGCTTAACTGAAAGTAATAAAACTTCACAAATCCTTAGAATGTTGTGTCTTTTTCTGTTATTAGTGACAATAATAATAAAGATTTATTGTTACTAGTCCAACAGATACTTGTTTTTAAAATGTTTCAAAATTACCTTTAATTGGTTTAAAACCCCTGTCAGAAATTTAAAGTGGTAAAAATAATTTATGTTTTGTGTATCTTTATTCTTTCCTCTTCTTCACCCTTGCTTGCATCCAACTCCATTAATTATAAAGTAACGGAAGTAGTTAAGCATTGTTTGAGTATGTAATTATTTTTCATTGATGCACTTGTTCCTAAACATAGTGGGGGCGGAACTCGCCTACCACTCTTCTTAACCACCACACCGTACTCAGTAAGTTTGTGTCGTGCGTTAAGTCGCGAACGCTTGCGTGCGCGCATCTTTTGAATTTTTATGCGATTATTTCTTAACTGAACAAAGTGAACATGTGATTTACGAAAAAATGTTACTTTTATGGCTTTTTCTGGTCATCGCCATCGGAAGGACTTGTGCGAATTTCGACCACCAAGTGGAGTATCAGTGCATTCAACATTGCCCTCTCCAGGTAAATCATAGTTTATACGAGGGAATTTCATTGTCTTCCGGGATTAAATGTCAATGAGAAGTCGTAAAAATTCTGCAAGGGGTGTTTTGGCGCTCCCTCCAAAAATTGGATTATTCATAGCTTAATTAAGAGTTTATCGATGATCATTGACCAATGACCGGTATTGCCAGAAATATTATTAATAACATCTCGCTTTCAGTTCGATTATTTTTTATTGATAAAGGAGTTACTTCACTTTTGGAATTTTTAGCACTTGGACAAAACGCTTAACCTTTCCATTTCCACATCAAAAGTTTAGTCTTGATGGTTATCGCTCGGGACTGACGAGTCGCTAAATTTTTTCGGTTTGATAATTCGACTATAAAATTCTACAGCGACCCAAATATTAAACAGTCACTGTTTTTGATTGATAAAATTGTACGAAATGTAAATTAATCCGTAAACATAAACAATTGTTGTTCTGTTTGGAAACACTTTCGAAATAATTTAATCCGACACTTGAGTTTCAAGCGGCGACTCTTGTCCGTTAAAAAATTCCAAAACTGTCTTAACCAAATAAGTGGAAGAAGGGTGCACCTGACTTGCTTTTTTCCACCTGAGTGGACTTCCTCGCCCAGCCTTTTCCGCTCAAAAATCACACACTTGAACACGGGGGTGTCGCATTTGAAATCATTTGAAATTATAATCAACAAGTGCGCCGGAAGCGCCCAATTACGGCCTCAACCCCTTAACGAAAGTGACATAATTAACACAGACCAGTAAAAAATTTTTGTTTGGGAGGAGGTCTCCGGGCGCCCAGAAATCTTATCGTTCATAATAATTATAGCAATGGAGTCACGATACGAAGCGCGAGGGTCAAACTCAACAACAGATAGTTTAAAAGAAGAAGGTAATTAATTTGTAATCGTGTGACGACATATTTTCTGTATCAAAACTGTCTTGTGTTGTATAAACAAAACAGTTTACCACACACGGAGGTATCTCCTAACAAACAATTTACAATTTTATGTCGACAGAAATCGCAATTTAATTGCTTATTACAATTTCAATAGTGTATCAATTGAGCTGATTAACTTAAATTGTGATGGGAGAATATGCAACCACATGGGACAATTAAGACACATATGCGACAAATTAATTTACGTTGAGAGGAACGCACTCTAACAAAAACAGAGCATTTTTTAACAAGGGAAGTAATATTAAACCATAATTGTTCCAGTTATTTGAGTTACTTACTTTTTGAGTATTTCTCAACAAACATTGTTTTATCCTGGTGAGTGTCATAAACACTTTAAAGAAATCATTTTTTTTTAATAATTATTTACCAAAGGGTGCCGAATAATTAATTTCTATAGCCCATTTATCTACATTCTTCACTGACAAGCTCTTGTCTTAACGAGACAGAAAAATATTTCTATTTGTTAACGAGTTTAGTCAAGAATTTTTTGTACATGTTAAAGTGTGCACAGGCTGTTCCAAAATTTACATAAATTAACAAAGAGAAGACAATATAATTCAAACAAAATAATTAATAATAATAAATGATTAATAATTAAAATGTGTTTGTTAATTTGCCGTTTATTAAAACACGTAGTATTTAAAAAAAAATAAAGAGTTATTGTACTCATACCAAACGTCAATGTGCTTTTTATTTTTTAATATATTTGTACGGGAGAAACTTGGTCTAAACACTTATTTATTTCATTAAACTTGTCAATGAAAGGTGTTGTTTTCCAGTAAGAGCGAAAGAGTTATAGTTATTTTTTACACAATGTATAGAGAAGACATAGATTATGCCAGATAATAACTACGAGTACCTAATAGTGAAAAAAAATCTAATAAAAGTTTCTTAGCTACCGAGATATACCGTGTTAAAAACACTATTACAGATTTTAAATTTTAGATACTTTGAACATCAATGCCGATCTTACATTTATTCACACCACATCTGTCCATAGCTAAATGAATCATTTTTTTTTATTTGGGTAGAATATTTTTATTAAGAGTTGAAAAATAAAAAAAATTAACTTATTTTTTACTTATTATTAATCATAATCTTTCATATAATCATAACATATAAGTGAAGACTCATCGTTTATATCTATCTATACCCCAGAATAAAAGTGTACGAAGTCACAAAACCACAAATACGAATTAAATCGAATTGAAAATTTGAAAAACAGTTTTATTAAGTTAGTTAATATCATTTAAAAAATGCGTATCTTCCCAACTATCAAAGATAGAATTTAATACTGTTTTTCATCAGAAAGCTGGGAAGAAATTATAAGTAAGTACATAAATCTGTGGAAATCCAATTTTCAAGAAATTTGGAGTTAGTACATTTTTATTCTGGGGTACAGATATTATTACGAGTATCTACCTACCCGTGTGGTTAAAATGCTACTTGATATAATTATTTTAAGTTCAATAAAGCACACTTTAACTCGAGTATGTATAACAAGATTGAAATAAAACGTACTTAAGCAAATATTTACCTCAACGATTACCTTTCTCTAAAAACCATAAATTATCTGTTTCATATTACCTAATTAAAATTGAAAACATTTGGAAAACCAAACTCACCTGAAAAATGTTTTTTTCTAAACAATAAGCTATGTTAAAATAATACAGTTATACATATTTCATTATTATTTTTAATTAAAAATACAAGGTTCGCCAGAACACGCGCCCCAGAGAAAAATGACATATGATGTAAGAGACCAGGAACATAGAAAAAATGTAAAAAAAAAATTACCTATAAAAATTTCGAAGTTATGAGAGTTTAAATTTTGTACTTTGACTCTATTTATTTCTGTTGGAAACATAATTTTACAAGTTTTTTTGCTACAGGCTATTAGAAGAAAAAACAAGGAAGCTGTATCCTAAATTGTAGTTTTGTTTAATATTAATTGTGGCTTTTATTGGCAAAATTTTTGTACCTACCTTTACTAAATAATTGTAAAAAAACATATACAAGATCATTAAATAGACCTAAAAAAATGTCAAATGTCAAAAAATAAATGAATTTTTAAAACATTTTTTCCATGTTTCTGGTATCTTATCTTACTTGAAATTTTTCTCTGGGGCGCGAGTTCTGACGCACCCTGTATATTAGCTCTAAAAATTATTTTGAATTTATATTTCTACCTAATCTGGAAATTTCTTGAATCGCTATTAAAAAATTATTCCGTATTAACCACTAAATAATAGTTTAATTATGTTTTATAAGGAAAAAATTAAAAAAACACCAGCCTAAAATTCGTTTAAAATTCATTTGGCCATGTGTTTTATGTTGTTAAAGTGTTAAAGAAGTCCAGCCTTTTGTTTAAAGAAAATGAGGTTGTACGTTTATATCATTTATGTTTATAATAGGAAAACCTCAATATTGCCAAAAACAAAAAAAATTAAGAAAAAAACTAAAGTTGTGCTAATAAATATGGGTCGTTGATTAAAATGCCGATCGCCAACCGCTTAACTCGTTCATGTCAAATCAGCTAAAAATAAAGGCGCTTAATTGTAACTAATTGTTATTGTCTCAAAGCTGTTAATTTTTATTATTTTAATCAAGTGAACAGACTGATAATGTTTGTTTAAAATTTTTGCAAACTAATTAAAGCTTGGGATAAAAAAACAGCAGAGTTTATCATTTGGGGCCGCTATGGGGACCTCCCGTCGAAATTCCTTCAAACGATTTTAACCAATTTCCTGTACTTTTGTTCCAGAATCGGACGGATGCAGGCCATTATGACTACGCTTGTGATTACGGATGTAACATCAACCAGGTAAGCCAACGGATTTTCCTTGGAGCGTATCAAGGGCTTCCTCATTTTCGACCACAAAATATGAATCAAACGAAGGAAACCTGAATCGTATGCGAAGTGCATAGTTATTCAACGAGATCAAGCACCAAAGATCCGTTTCCGGTTTGTGATTGTCACCCATGGGCGTGTTTGTGGTCAGTATAAAACTGTACCATCGGATTCAGATCGGGCGCGTATGCTGGCTTGGAGACGAAATCTGCAAGCAGCTGACGAACCAAAGTAATGGAATCTAGAAAAAAGCTACCGTTTTAATGAAATAAAGTGGAAAGGTCAATAATGGTTAATTGTGATGCGGCATGAATGGCCGTAAACACATTGGCCGAGGACACTTCGCGGCCATTGTAGTCCATAATTCAATCTAACCCGACTTAAGTGAACAAGACACGCTTAAACGCCTACTTGCAGTCAAGCTGGAACGAACGAATTCCCAAAATTGACAAAATTTTTCACATTATCGCTTAATGTTTATAAATAAATTTCGTTAGAATGTGGAATTAATTGCATAAATCAATCGTTTGGAATATTTGGTTGTTGTTTCGATAGACAAACAGTATGGCAATGGCTTGAATAAGGGTCCAATTTTTGAGCACGCGTCTACTTAATCAATTTAAATGTAATGTTTGTATGATGGAAGATTGACGTTTTTAAGTTTGCGGGTCAGACGAAGAGCGACCTTAAATGACCTACAGCGCCTTCGTTGATAATAGTGGCTCCTTAAGACGCCATTAATATTTCGTTTTTATTTTCGTAAATAAATCCATGATCAGTTTTTTGACATCGTTACGACATCAAAACATTTCAGATACTTTTCACAAATAGCGGGAAACATTATTTACAAGCATAACACTATCAAAAATTATGTAATGGAATACCACGGGAAAAATTCTATCTATATCAGTATCAAACACTTACATCGCATATTGTTATCTTATTAACGCAAAAAATCGCTGAACGTAATTATTATTTAATGATAAAACTAAAAAGGAATAAGTACTGACTACAGTGATTACGCTCTTAAGCAGGGTAATTTTTCGGTATATTGTTCATTTAAAATGACTTTTAGATAATAATGTTTGATAATTTTTTTGATTTAAATTTAACGTAAAAGGAGCAGAACCAAAATGTCTTTCACGATTTAAACTGAAAAAAGTAAATAATCGTCTGGTTGAGGCAAATCAGCCCTATTTTAAAAATTACGAGAAACAGAAACCAGACCTGATAATTACAATGTTTGTTTAGTGCGCTACCCCTATCCACTTGACACTTAACAGTCCATAAACCCGACCATGTGTCTCTGAAAACAACCAAACTAATTCACCCCAAACCCTTGAATAATTAAAAATCAACATTTATTGTTATTTGTTTAATAAAATCACTTGTATTATTAGCCCCAGTTTTAAATGTTCTACTTTTAAAAATAAATTTCTCTAAATGGTTTGTATCGTCTGGCGCCGATGCACTTACCCTATCTGAGGGTGTAGAGCCCAGCCATGAACTACTTTAAACAGGAGCAGTTTAGTAAACAAGAAAGAATGTTGTTTATATTTATGTCGACAAGGTATTTTAAAATGATAGCTACCGAAGACAAGATTAAAAATAGCAAAACAGTACCGAGTGAAGCCTTTAAATCGTTTCAATTAATAATAATGAACCGTTCAGACGATGATTTTTAATTCGAAGGGCGCTCCATATAACACTGATTATTGACTTAATGAGGAAGTGGGGAATTAGAGGTAACTCGACTCGTACAACGGCTTAAAAAAATTCAACGCCGAAAAATGTTCGTCAAAATTTCGATGGGAAGCGGTCACTATTTTATTTTTCAAGCAAACTAATTAGAGCTTCCGTTAAAAAATATCACACGCCTATCGACTTAATTTGTTTGTCCGGTCAAATCACCCTGTATATTTTTTTACAGTGCAACAAAGGCTGCAAATTGTGGCGGAGAGCTTTGAACTCGTCGTGCCCCAAAGTCTGCGTAAGTATACAGAGCCCGCCAGAACTCGCGCCCCAGAGGAAAATTTTAAGTAAGATAAGATACCAGGAACACGGAAAAAATTCTATCCGTCAAAAAATTTTGAAATTATTTTTTTTACATTTGACATTTTTTCATGTCTATTTAATGATACTGATGATCTTGTATATGTTTTTTTACAATCATTTAGTACAGGTACAAAAATTTTGCCAATAAAAGCCACAAGTAACATTGACATTAACATTACAATTTAGAATATAGCTAACCTGTGTCCACTTATAATAGCCTGTAACAAAAAAACTTGGAAAATTATTTTTGCAACAGTAATAAATGGAGTCAAAGTGCAAAATTTAAATTCTCATAACTTCGAAATTTTTATAGATAATTTTTTTGTAACATTTTTTCTATGTTCCTAGTATAGCTTGTTCCAAATCTGCTGGCGAACTGACGTTGTCAAAAATGACTGAATTATGACACTAAACATATTTTTACTATTAAAAAAAAAATAATGTTCATATAGGCGTCGTATGAAATGATATCTCAAAACCATTGTTATTCTTTAAAAAATTATAATAAGTAGGTACTCGTACATAAGATAAAGAATGATGAACAAATTATTAAATTGTTAATGCATGAAAAGAATTTTCAAAAATGATATTCCTAACAATCCTTGTCTTCAAAATTTTTAGAGAAAAAAAGAACGCCCATGTATTTTTTTATCTTAACCAAGTGGGCGCACTCCAAGTGTCTTTTCTGTCACTGTCAGTTCGCCACCAGATATGGAATAAGCTCCATCTTACTTTACATTTTTCTCTGGGGTGCGAGTTATGGCGCACCCTGTAATTAATCAAAAAATTTTGAAACTATTTCATTAATCTGCGTTCCTCAGAACGGTCCCATGGACCGACTCACCCCTAAAGCCCTCTACTGCGTAATGGGATGCAACGACGCAATGACTAAATATTTCAATCAATTGAAATCGAAACTGTTAACTCCTCCGGCCCCAGCTTTGGTCGCAGACACCCTCAGCGCGACTTCTCTAAGACTTGAATGGAACTTCCCTGAGGCTAAGAGAGTCGGTCTGACTTACCACGTCCAGTGGAAATACGAAGAATTAACAGCCACGTGGCACTACTGCCGAAATGTCACGTGGTTTGATAACGATACAGTCCTAATTGAAAATTTACAACCCTACACAAAATATAGAGTAAGTGTCAAAACTCCGGTCATTTATTTATTACAATTTTTGGTTCCAGTTTCGTATTGTTTTGATTTTGGGGCACCAAGAGAACCAAATAGTGTCAAATCCCAGTGTCGTCATAAGTACCCTAGCTTCAGGAATCCCTGTTTCACCACCAAGTAGTGTACGAGTGGCTCCCATTGATTCCACACGTATAAGTGTGAGCTGGGAACCTGGCCCTTTCCCGCACGGTCCCCTCCTTTCCTATGTGCTCCAAATCACTGATAATCATCCAGATGCTGAAGTACCACCGGAAGTCAAGGTGTGCCTTTATACAATTTTTCTACGCACTGAATTTTTATATGCACACGAGAAATAATCTATCCTTCTCTACCCTTGAATGTGTTAATAGTCAGCGTTGAAATAACTCGCATGTTCTCTTGGGTTTCCTGCTTTTCTTTTGCTTCGTGCATGATTTACTTAGATTTGAGCATTTGTTTAGAAAAAATAAGAGCTGATCTTGATTTCTTCCTCTACTAAGATACTATTCGATCTAATTTCTATCTTAAAGAAAGTTAAATTTTTTCCAAGATGGCGGCTCAAGTCATAATAAGTGTGTTCGTTTTTTAAATTACACTCGTTATTTTTTTCAAACAGGATATACCGGCCGAAAATAACTTCTACATGTTTAGAAATTTACGTCCAGCTCGTAATTACACAATTTCAATCAAAATGCGAAATGGAGTCGGTTCAGGTCCTTCTGCTAAAGTCACAGTTTCAACACCATCCGAATCTTTAGGTAATTAAATAAATCGAAAGAAACTCAATCTCACTGATCAAATTTTACAGTAAAAGATACACAACAACCAGTTTTAATTCTTGGAACTGAACATGGAGTCGTAGAGGAGGGAACTGATATCCTTGACGAACCTGCCATATTATACAGTACCAAATTAACTATAAAAGGAATCGGAATACACATAAGCAAAAAGCTCATTTTTATATCAGATTCTGATGGAAATATTATCAAAATGCCGTTATCTAGAAATAATACGAATTATAAAACATATAATTTGCCGCATTTTCGTATCAACCAGACAAACTTCATGCCTTTAGACCTATCCATTGATTGGTTAAACGATCAATTGTATATTTTGGGTGAAACTAAAAATGTTAACCCAACAAAGTGGTTGATTGCAAGATGTGATTTGGATGGTGGAAGGCTTACCACAGCAGTAGCAGGATTGACAACACAACCATACAACATTGAAGTAGATCCATACAATGGGTGAGTCAATAAAATAAAAATTCAGAGGTTTGATTTTTCTTGTAGGTACCTTTTTCTGGGCATTAATGGTACCGGTCTTTATCGATTGGACCTTTACGATATTAGTAACGGAATAAAACATGATGTACAACCTGTACTTATCCTCAACGAAAAGAAATTAAATATGAGTGCTTTCACTGTGGATCATACGAATTTTCGACTTTTTGTTTCAAATGAACGCGAAAAAACCATCAATACTGTCTCCTTGGATGGGTAAGTAACCCAATCTGTGTATTACCCCCAAAAAATCCCAACTTTAGGAAAGAAATAGTCAACGTGCGACCAAACGTAATCAAATCGAAACTAGAAAATGTTGTGTCTTTAGCCACTGCCAATAAAAAATTCTATTGGACAAACGGAGACGACATTTTTTATGAAGAGTACCACAATTCCGTCTACTTCCACAACTCATATCCTGACTTATCTTTGTCCACCAAATCATACAAAAAAGTTATAATCAATTTGCAAAGTTCGCAACCTATTCCTAGTCCTGTAAACCCCCCAACTAATGTCCAAGCAATCTTTGGAAGTAACATAGCGAAAACAACATGGCAGCCTCCTCATCTTTTGGGTATTCAAGGCAAGGGTGCGTGGCAGAACTGGTTGTATGAAATCGAAATAAAAGAAGTTGGTTCACAAAAATTCATCTCGCATAAAAATATCAATACCACGTCTTACAAAATATCAGGTTTGAGGGAAAACACGGAGTATGTTATCAAAGCTGCGGCTTACACCAAGTCGGGAAAAGGGCCCTGGTCGTCCGAATTCCGCGGATTCACCTTGAGTCGATCGAAAAATCCGATGATTTATTGGTCGGCTGCTGAAGGCTTGCTCAGGACTGACGCAGCGGGTGAAAATGTTGAAACGCTAATTCACAAAAGTAGCACCAAAAACTCGTTTTTTATCGATATGACGTGGTACCAAGACTTGATTTATTTGGTCACGAATGACTCCCATGTCTATTGGTATAATACCAGGACTCATAGTCAAGGACAGTTAATTGGTATAGATTCAGTTGGTAGCATTGCCGTTGACTGGATCGGGAAAAAACTCTACTGGTCGAACCCCAAACGACAAATGGTAATGTCCGATTCGATTTTGACACGATTTTCAATAAACAGTTATAGATTATCAGAGGAAATTTGAATGGTACCCAACAAGAACCACTTCCCATCCTCACACTTGCCAAAGAATTGAACATAGATTCAATTAAGGCTTATTTGTATTGGTCCACAGGATTTGCAGTTCGCTGTGCTCACCTTAACGGAGAGAACTCGATTGAGTACCATCCAGTACAATTATTTTCAGGAAGACAAGGTACTACTTAATACCACAAATGATTTCTTCTACATTTTTTTACACAGTAATGGGCTTAACTCTTGACATCCACAACAAGTTCGTCTATTGGATCGTCCGAGGTTTAGAAGGATCGAATTTATTCCGGGCCCCAATGGCTGGCTATACACAAAAAATCACAGTTGAAAAAATTTCAAGTTTGCAAAAACCCAATATGCAAGGACCACTCTGTTACTTCCATAAACGTCTCTTGTGGCTCCAGGATAACAAAAATGCGGCAATTAGTGACCTCCAAGGGAAAAATATTGCCACATTCAGTGGCAAAAGTATGTCTGACTTAACTCTAGTTTACGTCGTTGATTCATCCTTGCATGTTATGCCAGGTAAATGCCAAGAATCAAAGTACCAAAATAATTAAATTTTGTAGATATTCCCCAAATTGTCGTAATCCCAGAAACGGTTGATAAAAATTCTGTGCGAATTGTCGGTTCTTTAAATTCGTTCAATGTGACTTGGAATCCAGTCAAGAATGTCAACTATGGGCAGGTCTTTTACGAGGTCAGCATTGACAGTCTTTCACGAAACGATTCTGCAGTAAGTAGTCGAAATTTTGTTAAAAAAATCTAATTTCAACATGGTTTAGATCATTACAAATTTAACTTCGGTCAAATATTGGCAACAAGTGGCCCCTTTTACGAAACTCCAAGTCGCAATCCGGGCCTTCACATATTGGGGTACCTCACCACAAATCCGTGCTAAGGTATATTCTCCTGCTTCGACTCCTACAGTTCCGAGAAATCTCCGTGCATATGTAACCCATCACAACAGTGGTACCAATGTCACTATAACAGTTCGCTGGGACGCTCCTATGTTCCCAAATGGAGTTCTCAAAGGTTACAAAATACACTGTTGGTATTTAGATCACTCTCAACGAAGAGATGTTTGTCAAGACTTGGTTAAAAAACCAGAAGAATTTCAAATTGATTTCAAACCACCACAAGACCAAATCTACTATTTCAACGTTCAAGCTTTCAGTGAGATGGGCGATGGTGACTTATCTGACCCAATCCAGGTAAACTCTAGTGAAGAATTGCCTCTACCACGTCTCTTGGTGGCTTCAGAAGATTCGATTTTTATCCAAGATATTGATTCGGACTGCAACGAATCACTTTTACATGGAATTGTCACGCCGACCGAAATTGGCTATTTGATTAAGGAATCAAAATTGTTTTGGATCGACCAGTTGCAAAATCTCATGATGTTTGATATGCTAAAATCAAATAAAACAAAAATTACTAGTCTGAAAAATAATGTCACTGGTTTGACTGTTGATTGGTTGGAGCGAAGTATTTATTACGCCCAGAGTGAGAACTGGGATTCCGGTTCGAGTGTCTTTAAACTCAATTTAAACTACGTCGATCGTGGGATTATTAAAATGAGCAAAATTTTTTTCACTCCTGCAAGTATCAGTAAAATTGAGGTATCTCCTTATACGAAAATGCTCTACTGGGTGGAAAAATCCAAACTGATGGTTTGCAACACTGATGGTAGTGATAGAAGAGAGTTTTTTAATAAAGACAAGTACACCAAACGGTCTATACTTGATGAAAGTTGCAATTGTCCAGTTGATGTCAATATAGAGAAAACATATACTTTGGATCACTCGACCGAAACTAAACCATTGTTAGTTTTTATAGATTCTGACACACATAATGTTGTTTCTGCTGACAAAAATGGTTGTTCGTGTAGTGTCATTGCAAATAATTCACTCGGTGTAACCCTTCCTCTTGATCGGCTAAAATCAGATTTTGGTACTTTGTACTGGACAAATTCCCGCTTGCTTCACGCATTAAGGAAGAAAGAAGCTAATTTAGTCACAAAGGAAGTAAATGGGCACGATATACTCATTTTTGGGCCACATATGCAACCCTTCCCCCCCGCCGAGTGTCTTAGACCACAACAATACGCTGACATTAGAGTGACTCTAAAAGAAAAAACCTCAACTTCTTTGACTTTGCTTATGCCAGAAGTTGGTCAAATCTGTGTTGACACTTCGATGCCTACGATTGAGTACCGAATTTATTATACGGAAAAGGTCGACGACAATACTTCATGTGACTTCACTTGTAATTTTTCCTCAACTTTTGATAAAGAATTTAGAATCAAAAATTTGAAACCTTTTACACACTATGTGGTTGCAGTCACTGTTAGTAACTACTACACTAAGGATGATGAAGTCGTTCTTGGAGCTTCTACAGTGTTTCAAACTGCAATAGGAGGTAAGTCAAAAACTGATAAGTTTTGGGGCCTATAATTTATTTTTTAGCACCTTCACCTCCACAAAATGTCACAGTTAAAGTCCTCAATCCTACAATGGCTCAAGTCTCATGGTCACCACCCCAATACCTTAATGGGGTAACAGTCCACTACGAAATCTACTGTCAGACTGAAAGAACCCTTTCTGGGGTCCGGCAAAAAGAACAATCAAATGTTGAACAACAATTTACTCCAAACTCGACTCACTTTCTTACAATTATTCTCAACAAACTTTCCTCTAATGAGACATACACGATTTGGGTTAAAGCCTATAGTGAGACAAATGAAACTTCCAGTGACAGTGAAAAAGTGCAAATAAATACGTATCCAGAACCCAGTGATTTAATTCTAGTAAACCGAACTGCGTACATGTTGGTTGTGACATGGGAAGTGTGTGCAAATATTGATCACTATAACGTCCAATTTTCTCCTGTCACTTCCAACGAGTGGAAAAATATGACCCAAGTTAGTGATGGCATTTTCGCAAGTGAAGAAAACTTGAAACCAAAGACTGAGTACAAATTCCGGTTGTCTCTCTTTTATTACAATTATCCTGAAGAATATGTTTGGCCACAAGATTCTCGTTTTATTTACGAAACCCTTGGAGACAAACCCTCCCCTCCAGGAACCCCCAAAATCCAATACGTCAAACCAAACATCTACAAAGTTTGGTGGGAGGAAGCCAAAGATAACGGAGCACCGATCGAATTGTACAAACTCGAAGGTTTGGAACTTCCGAATTATCGTACGAAAAGAAGTACCAATCGTACTGCTTTCTTCTACACAGCACCTTCAATCGAAGAAGAAGAGAGGGAATGGCAACAGTTCTATAACGGGACTGAAACTTCTTGGATAATCAACGGCTTAAGCGAAAAATACAAGTACGAATTTAGAGTTTCGGCTTTAAATGCGTATGGATGGAGCGACCCGAGTGATTCTAGCACGGCTTTTGACTTGAACGAAGCTGCCAGAATGGCCGAAAAGCAAAGTCCGATGACTCTGATTGCTATTGCAACCTTTATCCCAGTTTCAGTCTTTTTGATCATCTTGCTGTGTCTTGTGTGTCGTAAGTATAAAAAATTCGAGTTGCTTTTTCATAAATTAAACAATCAGGAAAATATGGAAAGCCGAAAAAAGTCCAAGTCGTGTCAATACCCCGGGGACCTGACGTCGAGTTAGCAACACTGAGGGAACTCCCCCGGAGAGGTGTACACAACACTAATGTTTTGTACGTGTCTACCCAACCCACAAGTGAAGAAATGATCCTTTTGCCACACATTCGGAGGTACTTGATATTTTTTGATTAAAGTTGTGGAATAAAATTCCGATTTCAGGGATCAAATTACTTTGATGAAGTTTTTGGGGAGTGGCGCTTTTGGTGAAGTTTTTGAAGGAAAAGCCAGAGGGATTCCTAATAGTTCAGGGGATACTAAAGTGGCAGTTAAGACTTTGAGAAAATGTGCCTCCGATCAAGAGAAAGCCGAGTTTTTGCAAGAAGCGCAACTTATGAGTAACTTCAAACACGAACACATTTTGCAGCTTTTGGGAGTTTGCTTGGATAATGACCCCCATTTTATTATCATGGAGTTGATGCAAGGAGGCGACTTGTTGACTTATTTGCGTTCCTCGAGAAACCCTAATGTATTACTTTCTAGTGTAATTGTTTTTTACTGATGTTGTTTTTACAGACTGATACTCCTTCATTGTCTTTGATCGAACTCTTAAAAATGTGCGTGGATGTTGCCAAAGGTTGTCGATACCTCGAAGAAATGCATTTCGTCCATAGGGACTTGGCTTGCCGCAACTGTTTGGTTTCGTCGAAAGACCCCGATCGCATTGTCAAAATCGGTGATTTTGGCCTAGCTCGAGACATCTACAAAAATGACTACTACAGGAAAGAGGGCGAAGGCCTGCTTCCTGTCCGTTGGATGGCCCCCGAATCGCTGGTCGATGGAGTTTTCACCAGTCAATCCGACGTTTGGGCTTTTGGGGTTCTTCTGTGGGAAATAATGACTTTGGGACAACAACCATACCCCGCCCGAAATAATCTCGAAGTGTTACATTACGTACGAAGAGGAGGCCGGTTAGGAAAACCCACAGATTGTCCAGAAGCTTTGTAAGAAAATACTCTAATAATATAAATTTTTATGTAAAAATTTCATTTCAGACACAATTTAATGTTAAAGTGTTGGGAATTTGAAGCTGAGAAGAGACCCACTTTTAAATACTGTTTAGATGTCCTCGACAACCTCCACTTGCAAAATTTGAGGAGCCCCACGACTGGGGCCCACGAAGGGCAATACATCAGCACCGTGCAAGAATGTAAGTTGTTTGTGCAAACCTTGCATGCGCAAACTGTTAACTCGTCATTGCATGACCGCTAATCAATGAATGCCATGATGCTTTACAGATTTTATTCAAGGTATTTCCAATGAGGCATATTTTCGTGATGAGAACTTTTCAGGTAATTCACTGCATGTTAATTCTTCTTGAATCATTTTTTTTAAATTCTTATCTGAAAGATCTTCGTTTGTTTAGGTGACATTGAAGATGATGCTAATAAAGAAAAAACACCATTTCTGGCATCGGAAGCCACTTCTGCAATTCCCAAGTATCTGGAATTGTTGTATGAACCAGACACACCCCCTGCTAATGACGGCTATGAAATACCGAATCAAATGCTGCAAAATGAAAGTACAACAAAACGAAGTTCCTCTATAGTGTCCATATCGAGTAATGGGAATGTGCCAGAGAAGAAAATACAAAATGCCTCTATTTGTAAATAAGATATTTATTTGTTAAGTATTTATCTTCGGAATTGTGTAAATAAGTCTAAAAGGGCTCAATTGTGTCAGTATTTTAATTTGTTTAAGTGTGAAATGTGCCTGAGAACAGTATTTTAATTGTTACACCATAATTCAAGACCAGTTTTTTTTATAGATAACTTAAGTATAAAATATGTAAATATTTAAAAAATAGAAATTAAGTAGTAATTTAGGCAATAAAGAAAAAGATTGTGATGATTTTTAATAAAACAAATCAAAATATTTTATAGTAGATTTGTTTAAACTTCGCGGGCTTCTAACGGTTAGCACTGAAAAACTCAAATACCCCATAAGAAGTCACAAAATCAGCTGATTAGCATCTGAACAGTTTTTCCCGCTTCCAAACACTAGTTTACCTCGTTCAGTGTTATTTTGAATGAAAAACGCCGTAATAGTGATTGAAAAGAACTAAATTTATTTAAAATGCACGTAAGAATTCGTAAATTGACCTCAACTTCAAAAGATAACGATTTGATACTGGTTGTCTCCAAGACAGCTTCAATTAAGGAACTTCAAGCTATGATTAAAACTAAATTAAACGTAGAAATTGATCATCAAAAATTATACTATAGGGGGAAACAGGTTTGTGATTCTTTTACAGAAATTACGCAATTAAATCGATTTTTTAGCTGATAGAAGACCACACAATAGCAGATTATGATATTAAATTAAACGATGTAATCCAGTTGTTGATTAAACTAGACTCAGTTGAGCAAAAAACGGGAAAAGAGAATAAAAGCCCCAATACAAGAGAAATTAAAACGGAATCGCAAATTGAAGCTAAAAGTCGTTATTATGAAAATGGTGATAAGATTGATGTCATTGATTCAGACCATGGTGCTTGGTTTGAAGCAAAAATTTTGAACATTTTTGGACCAAAAGGAAAACAAAGTACAGACGAAAGTGATTTAGTTTTTAGGATAAAAATGGATAGGTTTGTACGTTTATTTTTGTAATTTAAAAATGTTACGTACTTAATAATTTATGACAACATTTTTTTTAGAAATGGAAATACTGCTGCTTTTGATGTTACATTTAGTGATATTAGACCACGGGCATATTATACCTATAAAGAATCTGAAATTAAGCCTGGATTAACAGTCTTGGCAAATTATAATATTGAAAACCCAACAACTCGAGGATACTGGTCTGCATTAAACGCAATATTTTTTATTATACAACGTATTAAATATTTTTAGGTACGATTTTGAGATAAAAGCAATGACAAAAAAGGGTATTAAGGGTACTTTATTAGTTGGCACAGATCATGCAAGACTTGAAAATTGCACAATTAAATTTATAGACGAATTGCTGCGGATTGAGAACCCTACATTACTAAACGAAAGATTAGAAAAACAATCCAAAGAAATTCCACTCAGTAAGTACAAACTTTTTTTTTTCATTAACCATTGATATTTTGTATCAGGGAAACTTCCCCTTTACTGCACCAAATGCAAAGACAACTCTGCCAAAAACTGCAAAGACTGTGGTTGTCAGATATGTTCCAAAAAAGAAAACGCCGGAATTTTAATCTTGTGTGATGAATGCGACGATGCTTTCCACTTGTCATGCCTCATTCCCCCCTTATCAGCCGTTCCAACTGAGGAATGGTATTGCCCCGATTGCAAAATCGACGACTCGGAAATCGTCAAAGCCGGTGAAAAACTCAAAACTAGCAAAAAGAAAATGAAAATGCCGAGTTACAAAGGGGCGAATCGCGATTGGGGCAAGGGAATGGCTTGTGTGGGTCGTACCAGCGAATGTACCATCGTCCCAAAGGACCATTATGGGCCTGTGCCGGGCGTGGAAGTGGGAACTTGTTGGAAATTCAGAGTGCAAGTTTCGGAAGCGGGGATTCACCGGCCCCACGTTGCTGGGATTCACGGCCGGGAAAATGACGGGGCTTACAGTCTGGTTTTGAGTGGTGGGTACGAAGATGATATTGACAACGGGGAGGAATTTTATTATACGGGGTCAGGGGGGAGAGATTTGTCCGGGAATAAGAGGGTCAATGGGCAGAGTTGCGACCAGAAGTTGACAAGAATGAACAAGTATTTTTTTGTTTTGAGGTGAAAAGGAAATAATTTGGAGGTTTTAGGGCTTTGGCACTTAATTGTAATGTCAAATTTAATGATAAGACTGGTGGAGAAGCGATAGATTGGCGGAAAGGCAAGCCTGTAAGGGTCGTAAGAAATTATAAATTACGAAAACATTCAAAATATGCACCACTTGATGGAAATCGTTATGATGGGATATACAAAGTGGTCAAATATTACCCACAGAAGGGTAAATCAGGGTTTATTGTTTGGAGGTATTTGTTGAGGAGGGATGATCCAGTGCCGGCACCCTGGGTACAAGGGGGGCGCGAGTTTGAAATGATTGTAACTATTGCAAATACATTATCAGATTTGTTAAATGATTCATTTTAAGTATCCTCCAGGATATCAAGAAGCTGAAGCTTTAAAGCAGGATCAAGACAATAAAAAGAAACGAAAACACCAAGAATCATCAAATAATTTAAAAGAGAAAAAAACTAAAATTGAACCCTACAAATTAACACCCGAAATAGAACAAATGATAAAAGATGATCATGAAAACAAGAAATTGTGGGTGGAGTGCAAAGAAGTGTTACGTGAGGGTAAATTGAAGTTTCTGAATAAAGTCGAAGAACTTTTTATTTGTGTATGTTGTCAAGAAATCGTCTTTGAACCGATTACAATGAGCTGTAAACACAACGTATGCAAGGTAATTTTTTTTCTTAAGGAAACTGAATTTTTTAAGAAGTTATTTTCAGCGCTGCTTGAAACGATCGTTCACCGCACAGATTTACGTTTGTCCCTGTTGTCGATTTGAATTAGGGGATAAATATGTTTTGAATATCAATGAAAATTTAGGAAATATACTAAAAACTCTTTTCCCAGGGTATGATTCGGGTCGCTAACATATTTTACAGTAAAAATAGTTTTTCTGGGTATTTTATCGGATCTGAATTTTGACCAAGTCTTTTACGACTTTAATGTATTTTTTTGATAATTATTATTTATTGTATCGGTATGTTGTAAGATTTTTAAACAATATATGATTTTTCTGCTTAGGATTTCAAAAAAAAAAAAACAAATTGCTTTATTTTATAAGAAAACAAATTGCTTTATTTTATAAGAAAACAAATTGCTTTATTTTTTTAATTAACAAAATTTATATAGCTAGATAATTATTGTAAAGTCAGCACTCATAAAAATCACACTTTTAAAATACATAACATAACTAAAATATTTTTGCTCCACTTGTCGCAACAGTCAAAAATATCTAAATCATGTATGTAACATACAAACATTTACCTTACCTACAATTCATATTTATTTAAAGTAACTGAATTTTCATTACATTTACCAATTTCTTAATTCTTGACAGTAATTTTCTATCAACAATGAAATATCCTATAGCATTAATGTTACTAAATTTAATGGCCTACAAGTTCCACAACTAATTTTCAGTAAGTTTGCACACACTTATAACTGTTTTATTACAATTAAATTAATATTTCATTGAAAGTAAGCGTGTGGATGCAAACAGATAACATTGATAAACCATTTAAAAATTCATTGTATTTTTTTGTAAAAACAATAATTGAACACTCGCATCTGTTTGCAACGGAACTATCACATATTATGTTCGTTTTTATCGCAATTAAGAACCTCGGATAAACAATTTGAATTTCCCGCAAATGAAATTGTAGCTGCCATTGTTTAAATCGCGAATATAAATAAATTACTTGTGGAACGCTGTTTTGGTATTATTTAATAAATTTCTAATTACCCTAATATGAGGTGTAAATCATTAGAATTCATTAAATAGCGTCCACTGTTGTAATTTATTTTAAATAAAAGTGAGGTTAGCACATACCTTTGTTATTACTTTTTGAATGGACGCGCCAAAATTGCAAATAAAAACTTATTCAACAAGTAGCAATACAGCGTGGGCCACTTCCAAACCAAATTAAAAAAATTGTAGATGCTGCCAAACGGTTGTACAATAAACACATCACAAACTCAGTGGCATGCAATAAACGATTCTAAAGCTGCTGGTACGATTCCTTTATAAGGTATTTTAAACTGCTGGATAATTCTCGCGGCCGCACAACTCAATCCCGTATATTTGGCCGTGTTCACTAACTCGTGCACTTGCTGTCCTTTGAGCAAACTAGCAAAAGTCTCACCGTTATTGTTCACTAGATCAATATGTGCGCCGTGTTTAAGAAGCACCTGTGCTATATTCGCAGGACAGGGTCTTGCCATCGCCGCTAAATGAAACGGCGTGTTGCCATCGTCGTCTTTCACGTTAGGATCGGCCCCCACTTTGAGCAAAACCTCAGCCAAATGCGCCGATGGGAACTGACACGCTGGATAGCGCCCCAAGAGCGCGGCGTCTCTGCAACACGCCAAATGGAGGGCTGTTCGCCCTGACCGTCCCCGGATTTTCAACTTGACTAAATCATAGACGGCTTTGTAGATCTCTTTCGTGATGGCTTCAGTCGTGGCGTGGTGCTCGAGCATCCGCGTCAGCAAACACGCCAAATGCAAGGTGATAACAAGAACTCGAGTCAGATACGTCATATCTCTCTCGACATTGGGCATTTTTTCCAGCATTTGACTACCTAATTCTACTTCTTCGACTGCTTTTTTGAAAACTCGGAGAATTTCCACGACGTCGACTGGCGGGACGAGACGGCCTCGCGTCGTGTGTTTGCCTTCTTCGCCCATTATAAACGAAAATAATTCGGTGAAGGAGAATAAGCTGCTTTGGGTCATGGGGTTCAAACGCTCGAGCATTGATTGCTGCATGTCGAGAGCGTAGTTCCACAGTTCGATGCAACGGTTGAACTTGCCAGCATCAGCGTAAACAGCCCCGCGATAACGGATGTAGTAACTGGTGTCGGGATGAGCGGGGCCCAAGATACGTTCACGCATTACCAGTGCTTGCATACGCATTTCGTCCGGATCCGCCATTAGGTCGTCTAGAGCGTCAAGATCGGATATTTCGACGACGTAGTCGTAAGCGGGGACTTTTTGTATGCGAGGTTTAAGGATCGGGGGGCCGTCACTATGGTACCTAATTGGTAACAAAAATGTTGCGTTGTTAAAAGGTTCACAGAAAAATGAGTATGATAAAAATCTAATGGTCACTGCATCTTCCTATTCTGTGTTCAACTTATTAATAATTTATTAATTAACTAGTACAATAATTCTAATGAGCATAATAGATTAAAAAAATGGAATATTATGTTTTGACACTTTTTAAAAATTCACTGTAAAGTATGCTTTACATGATTTTTCAAAACTTTCTAAATGCCAAAAGGCCAGAAGCTTCACTGACGAAAGCAATGACAAGTTCAAAGTGAAGTTACATTTTTTTAATATCATCAACAGAATGATCCTACTGACCATTTCTTTTTTTTTGTCCGCGATGATAGGAATATAGTGTGGATTAAAAAAGAAAGCAAAAAATTACTCGTACGAATGAACCGACACCTAAAGAACAACTCAATAAGTGTACCAGCATTTCATAGTATAGTAAGCCACTAATACATAAATTCACCGTTTGCGTTTTTTACTCCCATTTTAATCCGCCTTCTCGCTATTAGAAATCAGTTTTCATTATTATAAACAATTTTTTAATAAGTGTATTATTGGTATAGTGTATAGTGGCGTACTGAGCCCTTAACTACCCGTGTTCCATCGTGGCTGCACCGGCCTCCTCCCACATTCACCATCGCAGTGTTAAAATCAATAATTATTTTTATACATTTATTCAAAAAAAAAATAGAATAATAACTTGTAAAATAGTGTAAAAAACATACTAAAATTAAAAATTAATATGAATAAATTAATAAATATGCCTAATCAGTTAGGTCCTGCTCAATAAAAATATTTTCAGCATATTTTCCGGTTATATCGGTGTGTGGGTATCAACTTTGTTATTTTAAATGGAAAGCTATGTTTTTTATTGCGTTTTTAGATTCCCCCAGTTATTCTAGGAGAGTTATCATCGATCTTCCCATTAGAGTAATTCGATGCCAAAACGATCACTTTTAAAACTCATTGTTTCTGATTTTTGTAAATTTAAGATATGTTATAGAACGTGTAAAAATAAGTGACACGTATTCCACCGTTTTATATTTTTTCAATGTATGTTGAAAAAACAGGGATGTACAAAATTAAGTACCTCGTAACAAAAAGAATTTTTATCTAAAGAGCAAATCAACATATTGAAACGATTTTTTTTAATAATAGAAATAAGTAGGTGGTACACTACGGACGTGATAATACATGTATTCTAAAAATTTGTTATTAACAAATAATTTAAAAATATATTGTTTAAACGAAAAAATAAACAATTACGCAGGTTTTAAAAATTCTCAAAAAAATTTATGTAAAAACTTTCATATTTTTACTATGTCTTTACATAAGTTTCAAGACGGACGTTTTAAAAATGGATGAAAAAAATTACTTTTTTCAACAGTTTTAAAAGTGATCGTTTTGGCATGGAATTAGTCTATACCTATGTTCAGCCGTTTTTAATATTTTTTTATGAAAATTTTTGAATTTAGACCTTTCTCTTAAAAACTCAATAACTCTGCAACCTTAACTATTTATCAAATCGTATTTTGGCATTTAAAAGGGAAAGGATA
>NW_025401006.1:8015880-8054745 GCF_015345945.1 Tribolium madens
AACAAACTCTCCAAAAACGTTACGTTGGAGAAATTCAAATACTCATAAGTCAATTTTTCTAAATGAAACGCTCCAAACTTTTCTTCATCAAGTGGAGGATAATTTAATTTTATACTTGTATACTTACAAGTTCACGCAAACAACAATTTTTTGGTCATCATGACTAATTTTAATACCTGATATAAAAAAATAATTTTGGTTTTTCTTAAATTTGCAATTGGACAACGGAAATAACTTATGCAGGCCCCGTTGAGGCCCAGGCCCGTTTTCCGCGGAACCCTGCTTAGTACGCCGCTGGGTATACTTTTAATTAATATTCTTTGAGTGATATAACGTTATCAATGACAATTTTTAAGTGATTATGTACCTGTAGTGCATTGCACGCTTCCACACTTCTAAAGCACCGACCATATCACGTTTCTTATCAACAAGCGTCGCTCCTAACAACTCTAACGCATCGATTTTTTCTTTCCTCGATACGAGATGCGGAAGTTTAATTAAATATTCTACAATATGATTATGTCCAGTAACTGCAGCTGCCAGCAACGGCGTCATTCCTAAAATATCTCTTCAATAAAACTCCAAAACCATTACCCAATTCGTACCGTAAGAGTCAACGTCCATCGTCGCCCCATTATCAATCAACAATTTGAGAATTTCGAGACTCCCCGATTCGGCACAATCATGAAGCGCCGTATTACCTTTGACACTTTTCCTATTAACACTAGCCTTTAAACTAAGTAAATATCTGGCGATTTGAATATGGCCCTTGTAGCAAGCTATCATCAGACAGGAGTGACCATGTCTGTTAGCCACCTCGATATCGGCCCCGTGCTGTACTAAATACTTGACAATGTCTAAATGGCCGTCGAAACAAGCTGCTCTTAGGGGCGTCGAGTTGGTCCTTGTCGTGCTGTTGACTTTCGCGCCGTGAGATATCAGCAATTTGACGATGTCCAGATGCCCGGCGGCGGCCGCGCACCACAACGGAGGAGCCCCCTCGATGGTCTCGCCGTCGAACATCACTAAAAAACCATTTCAATCACTTTTTCCCACTTTTGGTTGCCATACCTGAACCAGGCTGCTCGATGTCGGCATGGCATCTCTCGATGAGGTACTCGGCGACGTCGTAGTGGCCGTTCCGACACGCGATTACCAGAGGCGTGGCCCCCGATGTCTTCGCCGCCACGAGCATAGAAACCTCTTCCTTGCCTTTGTTGCCGTGCAGGTAATACTGTAACAGAGATTTGCGCTACACACCACCTTTCCAATCAAATCTCAATGATTCGTTGAGCAACAAACAACTTTTTTTGGTGCAAACTGCGAAATCGATTTCGAAGAATGTAGAAAATCAAATAACCACAAACAAGACTGGGCGAAATTTAAAACGTCTATAATCAATGCATTGCTTAAGGCTTCATTTGGAAAAACAATAACGTCGGAATGACCTGCTTAGACCCAAATTCATTCTTGAAATACTCATATTTTGCATAAAATGCCCAATTAAAGCCTAATTAGGCATATCAATACACATTATGTAACTCATGAATTAATTTTGTATGTCAAATTATGACCTAAAAATGTATTCCGTGCTTCATTATAACATTGCAAATACAAAACTACCAAAAGGATGAAGTACACTTGAGTGCAAAAAAACGCAAATTGATTTTTTTATAATGTAATATTCACGTATTCTTAAATTAATAGCATTTAAATCTTCCATTACTTTACTGTTTGTGCAACAATTTGAATGTTTTGTTTAAGTTATGAACACTGTCGTGAGTTATTAAAGACCCATAAAATCAGTGCACAAAAGCTTCAAATCTAAAAGCACAAAAGTAACAAAAACAACATTTACAAAAAAAAATACAAATGACAGTTTGCATAAAAATTGCCAGTTTGATGCACTCAACTAAACATTAATTAAACTTTCCCAAAATGTGTTGTTCCACAAATATTAAAAAAACAAAGGTAAATATGACACTGTTTGAAGATACTACTTTATGACAACATATAATAATTTTTACGTTCACAAAGTTTTACAAATATCAATACCTTATTAATATACCTACCTCCGAATAAAACATTTAAACTGCATTATAAGATTTATTTGTATAGCTAATAAAATAAATTAAATAAAAGTACCTATAATTATTATAAACCAAGATATTTTTGTATTGGCTAACAGATTTGGACAATCAGTTTATTTTAAGACTGGTATTATTTCTTGCAACATATTTTAAGTCAAAAAGCTTATAATGTAACAACGGTCAAGGCTGTGCAATAGTGCAACAAAGCTGATTAAGGCAGTGTTTCACTCATGTACTTTTCCTGTCAGCCATCAAAAGATGGCGCAGCATGGTTTAAATAAAACTCCTCCTAAATGTTAAAATATTCCTTTTTTCACAAGTATTTGATGATACGAACTTAAATATTTTGACCGCATTTGACCTCAAATAAATATAATGAAAATCCTTACTTTGTTTGTTATTGTTTTAATATCAGTGTCAATTTTTTCCCAGAATTTGTTGCGTTTGATTTTCAAAACTAATATAAATATTGAATTGTTGTTTAGAAACAAGTATGGGTGGTGCCTTTATAAAAATAAATAGCAAAAATAGATTTATTGTCTCTGTGGCATTCTCTACATGGTTAATGACTTATTCATTTTCTTACGGTGAAATATGCGGAAAATAAACCATTTTCACTATATTTAGATTTCAAGGCCACTGACTACAATAAATTAAATGCCCACAATTGTCACAATATGATTTATGAAAAATTGTTAATTGTTATTATTAATTCGTGTTCGACAGTTTTTGGTTTCCTTTTTCCTTATCAGTAGAGGTCAAAATATGTAAAGATTGCGTATTTGCAATTTCTTGTTTTTATTGCATGAAACAATAGTCTAAACAATAATATGTACTTCTCGGGACCTTCCTCAATATACATAAAATGTTTCTATAAAGGTCGCGAGCGAACAATAAAATGTTCGGTGTGATGCTAATGTATTTCCGCTTTTGGAAAATATACCTTAAAGAGAAATTTTCAAGATCACCTGACGCCTTCAGTGATAACACCTCATACTGATCGATTGCTAATATTTTTTAGAAAAACAAGATTTTATTGCTCTCGACACTCGTTATTGGCATTAAAAATTCGAAGAAAAATGATCGCATTCACCTTTGCGCAAATATGCTTCGTCAGTTCTTACTCTTCTGAATCGATTCTTATAAACAAGGTTATGATAATTCTAGGTGAAAAAATTAAAAGTGTTACGAAATAGCACTAATTTGTTCAAAATAAAAGGGGAAACCCATTCGCAGAAAACAGGATTTACAAGTGTCCGCTTTAAATTAAAAACAATTTTTTATTTTTATATGATAACATCATTTTCTTGTAAATAACTCTTAGGAACGTAAATGTAATTGTGCGATATATATAGCTTACATAACATTGAAAAACAGCACGTGTAGTTAATTTTCTAACTGAGATGTATAAAAGTGAGATTTTTCGCATCATTTCAAAGATTTTTGGCACTGGTAAAATACGATTTTTTTGATCCTTATTTACTAGTCAAAAATATTCGTTTTCTTTCTTGTGACTAATCAAGCATATGATTTTATTTTTTATTCTAATTTTTTTCAAATATTACCAAAAGCGTGTAGAGAAGTCTTGCCAAAAGTGATTTGGCATACATTAGCATTCCTATTCTTAGATTTTTGAACGACATTCATACACTGAAAGTTTCTGTCTTCTGTTTAAATCGTTTTTCAGTAAATTTAATAATTTTATTCGCAACTGTTGGCAAATAAATGTACCGGTTTTGTTGGACAAAAATAATGCCACATAATTCGAAAACTAATATAAATTTAATTTCACTTAAAAATAGAATAAAAGCAGTCAGCTATTATTTTCCGCGATTCCTCATTGCCAAATGTAAAAATAGAAATCGATGGATTACTTCACGGCACTGCTCATTACATTTTTGTGGAAGTTCCACTTAAAAAATCTTTTGGCAACAGGTAACTTTTTTTAGCCACACAATTGAAAGTATGTCACACCAGCATTTCAAACTAACATCGAAAACTTTCAAATTACCTAATTCAGGTCAATGCCAAAGGTCACTTATGATATAACGTAAATTAAAAGTCATTTGTTAACCAAATGCCGCTATGACGGGGAAGATCCGTTAATGAATCATCTTTGCAGAACTAAGATGTTTATTTCTAAAAAATGAACGATCTTGAAATGTTTTCGTCTCGTCGTGTTATTTAAAACCGGAATTAATAAAATGATTTTTGATCCTTAATTGAAACAAGGATATTCTATATTTGGTAAGTGGTTTTTCAATTTTTAAAACCTTAAAATACGTTGCTGTACAGTTCCGTCAGTTGAATCATTCAACTTTATTAAGAGATTTCAATAGAGGGAGGTTAATAACCTCAAGGATTTGGCTTGGGATTTAGGAAATTTCGAAAGTTGTAAACATTTGGTTTGAGTTTCAAAAAAGCTCTTATTTAAAGTCATACAGTGGTGTGAAAACAAAAACACGTGACGAAAGTATCAAGTAACATAAAGAAAAATGTTACAAAATACACGAAAAACCGGAAGGTCTTGATGTTTAATCTCTTCATGATACCTTATCTGTAACTACACAATTATTCAAAAATCATACACCTTGGCCAAGCTGTTTTACTATGTTGGCAACGACTATAAATTTAATGCTCTGTAATTATTATTGTTACTAGCTTCATTATTTTATGTTACTACGGAAATTTATGCAGGTTTGCCACATCAAGGAAAATTCAAAGTTTCGAGCCACAAAAGTAAGATCCATTATATCCAAGTCAGATATTTATTTTAATATTGTCAAAGATTCAGTCGCTTGCAATATACAGTATGTCCCTGAATTGAGTTTACAAGAGGAAAAAAAATATCTTTGATTTTACGCCAAAACTGCAAAGGAAAAACATTTTTTGCTTTACCTGAAACGAGCAAATCTGTAATTAAAACTTTATTATTCTAACTCAGTAGAAAGAAAAGTCCATTTTTCTCTTGATTTTGGACTTGGAATAATGCTTTTTAAATCCCATCATTTTATTTTTTTGACAATGATGTCACTTTGACAAATCAGTTTTCGCAAGTTAAATAACAAAAAGGTTTATGAAAAACATAATTTTGATAAATAGCAACCCAAAGAAACAGCTTTAAGATAAAAAACAGTCATTTTTAACAAGAACTATCATTATTTAATTAATAAATTAATTGACAAAGTGACATATAGTTGTCAAATAAATAAAAATTAACTTTTCTTTTCACCGAATCAGAATAATGAAGTTTTAATTACAGATTTGCTCATTTCAGGTGAAACAAAAAATGTTTCTCCTTTGCAGTTTTGGCGCAACATAAAAGATAAAAAAAATCTTTCTTGTAAATGCAATCCTGGTATACTGTATTTTGGTCGTCAATGTCATTTTTTGACAAACTTATTTTTGTATAATTTAAAATTCGTGGCATGTCAGCAATAATAGAAAGCCAATCGACGTTTAAACTATTTTTGACTTTTTGAGACAGAAAAATCAATTACAAAGGGTAAATTGCAAAATTTCTGACATAAAAGAATAATATTGAGGACCAAAATATTTTGCATGAGAATCTGAGTGTTTTATTATAGGAAATCTATTAATTTATGTATTTCACAGATTTATCGCATCGAACAAACAATGATAAAAACATTTCGCAAATATTTCATCCGGCGAGCGTAAAACAATCGATCACATAGTTGGGTAATTTGTTAAAATTGTGTTGGTAATAATAGTATGTTACTCTGTTATATGCTCCAGCTTGCTCTACAAATTCTTACCTCAAAAACATTTTTTTTTTAAATGTCACCTGTATAGCCGATTCCGTTCCAAGTCTTCATTTAATATGTACGCGTTTTACATAATCACTTTCACTTAATCCGGTATTAGTTTTAAAACAATGAGTTGAGGTCAATTACCATAACAATAACCTCATTTTACTGTACGAAGAGTTTTAAATGCGAGCATTATTAAACACAAGTTTTACTGAAATATCGTTGACAGGTCTTTAGAAAAAGAGAATTCTAGTTCAACGTTTTTTTGAAGAGTGAGAGACGCTTTCCAGGACATGTATAATATTGTTACTGGTATTTTGTAATACTTATACCTAGTCTGAATTCGATCTGAACTGTGTGAAAGTTGTTTAGTTACGATATTGCGTTTGCTAGAATTTTCGACTGCCAAAGAACAAAATTTTTTCTTGACAAGAATGTAAATGTGCCGTTCCCTGAATAAACATAAACAATGGTGCAATTTTTTACAAGTTACAATAATCCAGTATGATCATACCATGAGTCCAAAGTGCAAAATGACCATAATTGCATTATGCAAAATAATTACTATACCTATAAATAACAAGTCGATCGGTTTTTAATTCCTTGATTATTAATAGCTTACCGCACTCATTTGCATTAAAGAATTTTTTCCCTTGTGTCCACAAAGTTCAATCAACTTCTTTGGTACTTATCCCGAAATAAACTACACATTGCACGATCCAAAAATTGTCGAAAGTACGTTTCACTTACACAAAAAACTCAAACTCGCGAAAAGACGAAATTTCTCCAAAATTGAAAGTCACACAAAATTCAAGTTCTGTGTAAGTTTCGGAAGAGGAATGCTTGCTCTCACAGGTTATTGCTTTGCCAACAGGAAATAAGTCCGACTGTTACGTAACGAAAACAGGTAGTTCCTCGTTCCATGACTAATCGCCGATCAATCATAAATTAAACAAAATTTTGCATCAAATATTTTAAAAGATAGATCAAAATCAAATTGGATTGAAAGTCCATTTTTTCGAATTCGAGAAATTAGTGATATACATATGTGAACTTTTGACCTGCACTAGGTACCTACACTATTAGCAAAGCACCAAATGCCACAAAGCATTTTTTTACTCGCTTAAAATTAATAGAATTTAGAAACCTGTAATTAGTGTTTAGGTAAAACTAGATTCTGTTGCAATTAAATTGATTACGTACGAATTTTCGAAGGTCTCAATTTTACTTCCCGAATTTTCTTTATAAACTGCATGACGTAAAAAATGTCTCAAAGAAGTAAATTCACACAGATTGTACATTTTTATATCATCTACGTCATCAAAATAAAATACCGTTTATAACAAAAAATGAATGAAACTTTTCCAGAATGTGTTCCAATATTAAGAAAAAACAAAGGTAAATATGACACCACGAGAGACACTGTTTAAGGATACTTTATAACAACACCTTCACGATTCAAGAAATTTTACAAATAGATATCAATTCCTTACTGATAATACCTACGAGTAAAATATTTAAACTGCATTATAGTAGATAAAGGTATGATTTAAGTTTTCTGTTAAAAAAAAAACTACATAATTATTATGAACCAAGATATTTTTTTATTCTTCGACACTGTCAAAATTTACGGTTTTTCTCCTGTGTAAAGAAGTTTTGACAACTGTTGGGATTTCTCAATACGAAACGTCAGATTATTATGAACAGATTTAAAGCTGCTTAAAGTTGTATTCAACTCGTCATCGTGTTACCATTATTCCACCTCGTGGATTAAAAACAATTAAAATCTAATTGTTAATATAATTTTTGTTTGTTTTGTACGGAAATTCCAATTTAATTATAACTTGATGAACTTATTTAGATCGTCCAGTATAAAATATTGTAATTTATTGTTACAGTTTGTAAAATTAGCTTGTTTATGAATTTTCCACAAATACACAAATGACGTGCAACCTAATTTCTATCTAATCAAAATCAAAAATACATTTCGCGACGAAAAAAATAAATAGTTTAAGAGTCTATGAATAACAATACAGGACGTATGTCGCATAGTAGTTTGTATGTTAACTAAATGTCAAAATTTTTTTTTATACAAATTAAAATACCTATTGGTATTTTAATTGGCCCAGCAAGTTGAGTTCTTCTATGAAACGTCTCAAAACACCTTAAAATGAGATGTTGTTGGTGTTTATGGGTACAAATCACGGTTTTTTGTCATAATTTACATACAAATTATTTTTACATTTCCCATTTGTCATTATGACTTTTGATCTCCCGCATACATCGTTCTAAATTTCTACGTTTGCTTAATAGGACTTTTTGCTGTTCCTAGCATATCAGAACAAAGCTCTGTGATTTTCTAGAAATCTTCTTGGAAATATTGTTTATTTAAATTATCTCAAATTCAGGGTTATCTCAGATTTAAATTGTCTTTGATAAACATGCATTTTTTCAAGCTAATTATAATAATCAATACCTAATTCAGAAATCGTCAAAATCAACAGTATTTATTGTGCAATTTGTTCTACTCTATATTAACGTGTCTACTTTGTAAGTCAATTAAAATCTATTGTTCTCATTAGCAGTAAGACTCATTTAGCCCCACTTGTAAAACAAAGACAATTATAAAAGAAGCTAAATTAAGTTAGGTATTTCTTTAGTTCTTCCTCACAAAGAGAAGATAAAATTGACAACACGCAGTTTTTCATCTCAGCTGGATATATGTTAAATTTAGAATAACCCGAAAACTTGGTGAAATAGGCTACTGTAAAATTTATTTTAATATTGCTCAAACAAAATTCGCACATTAAACGAACGTCAAAATGTGTTAAAAATGAGTATCTTAAAATTGGTTATTGGGTTAACACCAACTTGATAAAAAATCATTCGCTATTCTGGATTCTGGGGCACAGATCACCGTTGACAATCATTTAGCAATCACAACAATACAAAAACTTGGCCCAGGAATGCAAATTAAACACAATTTGATGTTCAACAATGATAAATAAATAAATATACTAATTTTAAGTGCATACTTTTGGGTCTGGAACTGTGCCAAAATCTGAATCCTGAAGAAATTAATCTTGTGACTCACTGGTTTACACTTTTCTTTCACAATGAGAATAAAACAATTTTTTGACATGTGTCATATGTGACAACAATGACATTATAATTTTCGAAACCATATTATGTGCATTTAAAAAAATTGCAATTTCGAAAATGATTCGGTTATGTCATGATCATGAATTACCAATTACAACAACAAAACAATGATGTTTCATCATAAGAGATAAGACACCTGGGAATTAACGATACGCTTTTGTTTTTGACATTTCAATCGCCCTACATTATGCCTCCTGTACACAAATATTCGAAAAAGGACTCACCTTAAGCCTGCTTAGATTTCCGTCTCTAGCGGCGTTATAAACGACGCTTTTGTAATCCATTTTGGTCTACACCTTTCACAGAACAAAGTCGAAATTTTACTAAATTGTAGGCTTTTTTAATACAAAACTACGAAGCCATCGTCTACAGCACGACGCTGCAGCTGACAGACTACTGCCATCGCAGTTATTATTGTGTTTCATCAACTGACAAAAATAATCAACAAACTGAAGGCCAGCTGTTTAGCCACACCCTGTAGATTTCTCTATTCTCTCAACTAAATTTTTCGCTAGTTTGCAACAGAGGCCGCTATTTAATCCAAGATGGCCAACCTTATTATTTTGTATTTTAATATTGGCAGTGCTTCTAAAGTGCAAAAAAGCGGCAAATTACGTTTTGGGCGTAAATTGTTACAGGTGTTTGAGTTGAACATAAAATCATACACTGGGATTTGCTGCAGGCTAGTTTCAATCACATTTATTCCAAGTAACGTCTGAATTGCCCAATTTTAGAAACCTAGCCTACAAACATGACCCTTTATTCCCAAGATGAAGAAAAGAAAATCGTTGATTATATCGTGGAAAACAATTATTTCGACAGAATAAAAGGAGACAAGCTATGGCAAGAAATGGCTGATGCGTAAGTTGTGGATACGTCAGTAGTATAACGGCCCCTTCAGCACACAGCTACATTTTAAGGAACACCCCGATTTTCAAGGGTGAACAGAAAAGCAGAAAAAAATCGTGAGAACACCGTCGTTTTTAAGGTATATTTTAAAATTAACATTTTTCAAAGATTTTGCCCTATTTTTCTATTGGCCCACTTCAGCACACATATGAATAAGATTTCGGCCAAACAAATTCCTCTTTGAAAACACTTAAAATTCGCTTTTTTGCCCCTGTATATATATATCCAAACAAATTTGGTTTTCAACAGTGTATTAAAAAAAATATATTATAATTTACACATTAATTATATCAAGTAAGTAACAAAATAAATTTATGATTACTCGGAATTTCCAGAATCGGAGCTGAAAAAAAAACAGTAAAATAGTACATTATACACCAAGGTGGCGAAGACTATTATTATTGACCGAGCACCAAGATTATTACGCGAGGGGCTTCGCCCCGAGCGGAATAAGGTGCGAGGCCTATAAATGTCTTCGCCACCGTGGTGTATATACTATTTTTTAGTACTATTTTGTAGTCTGATGCAGATTGACATTTCCACTAATAAAACTTATTTCCACACGTTTGTCATTGTCGTGTTTGAGTGTTTTTTTTGAATAAGGATAATATGTTAGAAATTAATTATACACTGCCTGAAATGCGGGAAGCTGCAGAGCAGTTAAACGACGAACTACTGCCCCTTCACTAGTCATAGCTTTCGAAGAACTTCTGCCACTATTTTAGCGGCTAGTGGTGGTAACACACTACAACTAAAACAACATGGGGGTTGGAAATCTGCAACGGTAGCAGAAGGTTACATTGAGGAGTCACTGGTACTCAAAAGGTCACTCGCAGATATGCTCCAAGGGCCTTCTACATCTTCAACTTCTGTGGATTTATCAGTCGAGTCACAGCGTTCACCTTCATCGGCTGCATTTCCATCAACCTCATCTTCATCTATTAACATCAATGAAACCAGTACTCTACATAATACGGTTACCAATTTACCAACAACAGCTCTAACTAACACATCGGGTGCAACAATCACTATGACTTGCCACAATTGCACAATTACTCGTAATTATAACTTTGGGAAACAATAATTTATGTTCATTGTATTAATACTTGTTTAAATAAAGTTCTGTTGTTTCGATGGTCTTTTAACATAACCAAACTCGGGCTCCCGCATTCCGCCATGTTGTAGTTACGGGATGTCATCCATCACTCATCTGTCATTTATTGATTGAGCGCGAATTTTAAAATAATGGCATTTTTATTCAAATAATTTTATCGTGTTAGGTAATTTCAAGCAGCGAATACGTTAAAGACAATCTCCTGGGTATACAAAATTACGTTGCACAAGTTTTTGTTAAACAACTATCCCTAGAATCTCAAAACATTTGAATAGAGAAATTCAACTTCTTAGTTGGCTAGGAGACGCAATAATTGTCAACTTCACAGCTAGTAGTGGAAAAAATAATTTCATCTGTAAAAAAACAAGCGCGCACATAAAGAATTATACATAAAAAATTTCATAAATTCTTTTTCATACAAAGTTTATGTACAGTTAGAGACAAAATACTTTGGTCGTCAATGTCACTTGAGTGACATTAAATTGTAAAGCATGCTTTAAGATTGTTAACCTTATTTTTAGCTACTGTCATCATAGTTGACAAGTTGTATGTGGTACATATTTTTGATAGGAAAATATAATAGCTGTCATTAATTTGAAATTGTCATTAATTTTAACGTTAAAGCTTGAATTACATTAAAGTGTTAGAAAAGTGACGACCAAAGTATTTTGTCTCTAACTGTATATTTTTCTTTCTGGCCACTTGTAAAAAATTAGTAACTGTTGATAATGATTTTACCTAACGACAGGAATTGCTTCATAGAAATCTTCTTTCGCCTCTGCGGTTCCAAATATTAGTTTGACCTTTTTACCGCATTCCAACTCCAACATTATGCTGGTCGTTTCCGGATTGCTAATTCGGTGGATATCACCAAATCGAATGTATCGATTTTTTTCTAGCGTATCTTCAATATGGATATATTCCATGTGTATAACTCCCGATTTTTTGGGGACATCAAGATTGACTTCTTGCGCTGGTGAAGCCATCCCATGCTCATCAATTTTAATGGTGAGAACACTTTCCCAAACTGCGACGRCCARTTTTTTTCGCTGTTTTCTACAAATACAGAATATTGTTAACTCGATGCACTGCTTTGTTTCAAGGTACTTACCGAAATGTACCATTTAACGTTGAAAATAACTTCTCTGATAAGGCCATTACCAGCAAAAAAACAGCAAAAACAAGCGGCCGCGACCACGTGGGTAACTGACTGCCACAGAACAACAGAACAGATAAATCAGTGTTGCCAACCTTGCAGCAACAAGATTTGGTAGAAGTTACTTAAAAAATCCGAAGAATTCCGTAGGCGGCAATTTTAAATCCGTAAAGGAATCTAAATAATTCAATCTAATTTAGTTTATCGACACCACGATCGTAAAATAGACAGGTCTGGAAACTCGTGTTTCAAAATTGAATTAAAAAATTTGGATGTCAGTAGGTTTTGAGGGCAACTATACCCGTGGTGCCTCTATCGGATACTACGTTAATTACCACAGAACAGAGAGAATAAGAAATGAAATCTCCCTAGAAAATCACTGGCAACACGAGCCTCTAGTGGTCAAGTGCGTTACTAACACGGAATGGCGCGACATTTAAATAGACCCCCTTCATTTTCAATTAATTCTTGCAAGTTTAATTTCAAATTTTGTTTAAAATGAAAATTAAAAAAAAATCATTTTAAACAAAATTTGAAATGAAACTTGAAATTATTAAATTGTTTCAAAGTAATAAAACAAATTTTTTGTCAAACTTTTTTATTGTAAACTATCAATAACAAAATAATACAACAAATCAAATTTCTCTGAAAATTAAATTATTAACTTATTATTACATAACAATAAAATCAGTCAGTGTTGGCATATTTTGCCTGTCTGCCCCAGACGTAAAACAAAATAAAACCTTTTCTGCAAGAATTTTCTACAAAACTATCATCTGCCACAGAAAGAAATGTGAAATGTCAACAAACTTCTCTTGTGAAGCCAAAACACAGGGCTTGGGAATTACATTTGGATTTAATCTATCTTTCCTCTCATTCACAAAATCGCGGAGTTCAAAATGATCCTCACATAAACGCCATTACTGCGTATTTATGAACGAAAAATGACGTCTCCGTGCGTAAATAATGTCAAATATTAAATTAGCGCTTGTCATAATTTGTTAGGTTACTGTGGGCTTGTCAAAATTGTTAAAAAAATGTGCAAAAAACAACTTAATAAGCGCCACATATAAAATACAATATGTTTAATAAAAATGGCAGCTAAGTGCCGTTTCATTTATTTAGTCCTCGAGGAGGTTTTTGGTTTGGTTTTACACTTGATGATATCCTTTAACTTTTAAACAAATCTGCACCTTTTAGAATAACGGTCATGCTATCAAGTCAATCCACAGCATTTATTAATTGCCACCTTACCATCTAGTAGAAAAAAAGAGTAGAACACATTGCTGTTATTGATCTTTACACAAGATGCTACCTACATGATAATAATGCAAGACTTTTAAAAAAGACGTGGAAAAGAAGTGTTATTGAAGAAATAAAACAACAAATAAATAATGTTATAGTAAGTAACTTTTATACTTGTTATTTTTTAGTTATCCAAGTCTAACTAATAATGTAGCGATCAAGGTTGGTGCAAAATGTACAATGTAGAAGGATTTTGTAAAGACAATCTTCCAAGATTTGTTTTTTACTTGGTCAGAAACACGATGGTCGGGACCCACTTCGTGTACAGCAAGATTTTTTGAATAATAAAGAAAACCACAGTCACAATAAAGACAATTTCAGGATCTATTTTTGTGGTGAGCGGGCACTTTGTAAACAGAGTAAAGAAATAAATAATTTTTTATTTGTGGACTCATTTATCTATAGGACTTTAAAGACAAAATATTACTTTTTAGACTACAAATATGTCAAAACTCAAAACCCTAGTCGATTAAATGCTTCAATGTTAAATGTTTTAATGTTTTCTCTCTAATTTTGTATCTTTTTTCTCAAAATGTAATTGACAGCTTCTGTCTTTTCTTTGCAGTACAGTATTTAGAGTTTCATCCCTTGCCCTTAGGTCCAATTTTTCTTTCACACAAAAAAAAACACAATTGTTTACTACTTCATTTAGTCGTTCAATGGAAAACAGCACAAATTCTGGGCATCTGCAGAAGTGTTTTTGTGTAAACAAGATATAAAAACCAAATATATTATTTACCTTTTTGATTGCCAAAAACATTGAACGACAAACTCAAAACCAAAAATTTTTTTTAATATTTAATTTAGATAAGAAATCAAGTTAAACAGAACGAAAGAAAACAAGATATTAGTCAAGAAAACATGAAGTATAAATGAATGAAAACCATCCTAAAACACCGAAAAACTGTGCACAAGCGGCTAAAATATTTAGAAAAGTTGGAAATAGAGAAAAATTTGCTTTTTAAATTTGTGGTTAGCTGCCAAAATGCTGTCAAACAGTGAATTAATAAAATCACCACGTGAAGGCGCCACGGGTATAGTTGCCCTCCATAACCACCTGCGAATCAGAAAAAATAATTCAATTTTCAAACGTATTTATGAATGGAGTTTCCAGACCTGTCTATTTTACGATCGTGATCGACACTAACCCAATAAAAGCCCAATTAAAAAATTATACAACAAAAGTAAACATTTATTTTAGATTAATAAAAAAACAGTTTTAAGTACAAAAGTGAAATAAAAATATAATTGTTATAAAATAGCAAAAGAACAAATAACTCTTAATATATTTTAAGTAAAATACAAATAAAACTAACAAGCAAGGAGAAGAATCGTTTAATTTTACTTTCAGCTTTGTTGGAATATTTTTTTTATATGAAGTCTGTTTTATTTTTATTAAACTGAAAAGTTCAGAAAATCCGTAGAATTTCTAGTTAAATCGGAGAATCGGAGATCGCATTCAAAATCCGTAGATCTACGGATAAATCCGTAGGGTTGGCAACACTGAAATACATAAAGAAGCGACAGCGCCGTGTTAATTTAAGGAAACAAATTATGCCGATTGCGCCTCTAGTGATCGGGTGTGTAACTAAGCGCCATATTGGAATGCCCCGCGTAATTTGAATATCCAGGTATTTTATAGTTTGCATTACGTACTAGTTTTATACAAAAATTGAGTAAGTATACTCAAAGTTTGTATAAAACCTCTAAAATCAATATCTTTATATTGTGACTAAGGAAGTAACACACTCTTTTGTGATCCCGAATTCGAAGACGAAGACTGGCAGACCCAGTCCAGAGGCAAAGCGTCCCTGAAAGGAACTACGGTTCCGCAGGCCGAAGAAAAAAATGTTTCAAAGAATGCGGAAGGCGATGAGGTAAGCGAATCGGATCATTTATTACCATTACCAAAATCAGCTTCAGAGTCCACCTCAATAAGTTTAGATCCGAATAAAGATTTAAATTTTGATATTATTGAAAAATAATTTAAATTTGAAAAACCTTCACATTTATTATCGTTAGACATTAGAAATCGAAATAAAAAAATTGATACAACGGTACCCGAAATATCAACTAAATTAAAATCATTAAATGCACACATTACAAACGCAAAGAAATCACAAGAACAAGAAAAAATTGATAATTTACAATATGTGTATTCACAGTTGAAAAAATATAAAAGTGTTTTAGGAGATATTCGAAAAATTCCTTTCTATGAAAAGGATACGTCTTTGACTAGTGCTTCGCATAGTAGCAGTCATCAAACAGGAAGCGGTATTTTTTCAGATCCGAATGAAATGGTAGAACGTCTTAATCTATTAATTGCGTCAAAAAATGCTGGAAATGATTCAATTGATGTATACAATGAATGCGTAGAAATACTTGATAAATTGTTAAATCTGAAACTCATAAAAAATCAGATCACAAAAGGGTTTCCTCGACGCAACTTGCTTTTTTAAACTGAATAAATGAGCCTAATACACATTAGATCTAAAAAAAATGATTTTGAAATAAGTTATTCTGAAAATCCTATTAATTTATCTGGATTYAAAGGTGAAATTGCTTTAAAAACAGCAAGTCTCTGGTATAGTTGGGATAACATTACCGAAGAGTATAAAAATAACGAAATAAAATACAAGTCTGGTAAAAACGACTTCGCAGCCGAACTCAAAAATAACGAAATCAAGAAGGAAGACGATAGAAATGAATCGGAGTGGAAAATATTAAAATTACCAAACGGTCTGTACAATGAAAATGAATTAAATAATTATATCCAAGAATATTTTGGAACGTTTTATTTTAATGTAAATTATGCAACTAATCGTTTTATGCTAATTATACGCAACATAGATTATGAAATTCACTTTTCCCACGGTAAGATATATGAGCTTTTAGGATTTGATAAAAAATATATATAAAGAAGGAATAAACTATGCAACAAAAATTGGTAATATCACCAAAGATATTGATCAGATCTTGATTCACTGCTCCCTAGTTTCATCTAGTTATCAAAATAATCTCAAAAGTGATGTTATATACGCTTTTACTCTACTCCAAAGATTTCACCTAGATCTTTAATTAATATTGAACCAACGCATCCGAAATATTTACCAATTAATCGTACGGATTATATATTTAATATTCGCATTTCCGTTACAAATCAGCTAAATCAATTGATAAATTTTAATGGAGAGTGCTTAAATTTTGTTCTAGATATTCAGTAAGTCTTCGTCTTCGTCTTCGTCTTCGTCTTCGTCTTCGTCTTCGTCTTCGTCTTCGACTCCGGGCAGGCCATGCCTGTCTTTCTTGTAGAATAAATGGTACTTGTCGTTCATAGAAAACAATTATTTCCGAAACAATATGGGTTTGGTCTTAAATATCACAGAGATATTAGAGGTGGAAATATTTTTCAATCTATAAAAAAATTTGCTATACCTGCATTAGGCTTTTTATATCGTAATATATTAAACCCTTTTTGAAAAAAAATAAAGAGGATATCATTCAAGGTGTGACTTCAGGGCTTAAAAATATAGCGTCTACATACGTAAAATCACCGCCGTTTTCTACTTATAAAGAAGAAATTATAAATCCTATTCTAAACAAAATGAAAGAAAAATCGACGAATGAACATTTACGAGGCGACGGATTGAAAAAGGCTGAGACTGGCAGGGCGAATCGATTAACTAAAAAATCAAAGGAAATTATTAAAAATCTGCTGAAGGCTGAGGTTTCCTAAAAGGCTTCTTTTTATTTAAATAAATGGAAAACGTTGTGGACAGTTTATGGCGTATTGATGAAATGCCTGTAATCGATGAATCAACAAAAAGTTATACTTACAATGAAATAAGAGAAAGTAATATCAATGTGAAAGAACTTGAACAGTATACGCTCGAAACTAACATAAGTGGGTGGAAACATTTATCAGGTGCTTATATTTTTGTCAAATCTAAAATTAAAAATAATCCAAATAATTATGCAACTATATCAAATAATGGGTTAAATGATTTTGACTATGTGAGGTTATTCTATGAAGAGGTATTAATAGAAGAAATTATGTGGGTGTTGCTACGTTAATTTCAAATCTGATTGAATTTTCAGGAGATGTTTCTGATACTTCAGCATCACAATTGTGTTGGTATCCAGACACAGCAAATTCAGCAGATACGTCTCAATACAAATATGACGCGCAAGATAAATCGGAAAAATTTAAAGATTTAGACGTTGATATAAAAACTATTATTTCAAAAATCACAAATAATTCTGCATTCAATAAAGGATATTTAGAGAGATGGTTGTTAACAAAAGATGAAAAAACTATTACAAAATTTATTCCTTTATCTAAAATTTTTCGATTTGTACGAGACTGCAACAAAGTTTTGAATGGAAAAATTCGCATTGAATTACGTAAAAATAGAGTGAAAAATATATTACACGCTAAAGTTGATGGAAATTATGATTATGAAATTTCTGATATTAGTTTGTGGATCCCAATAGTAAAACCCTCATTAGAAACTGAAAAAATATTATCTTCATTATTAGTTAGCAAATCTAACTTTCTTTGTGGATGGAATGCGCTTAACTGTTACCGTAGTAATTTGTGGTCTTCTGGAAGTGGAAACTGGCGCGTTGTAAATAATCAAAATAAAATATCTAGAGTTTTTATAGTTTTTTCTAGAGCTGAACGAAACGATAATTTTACCAAGACAATGATAATTTTTGATAATATGAATTTAGAAAGAATAAATATTAAAATCAATGGTACCCAACATCCTACTTATGAATATCAGGTGAATAATGAGGATTTACAACGCTTGTATGCCGCATTCCTCTCTTGTAATTATAAAAAAGATTTGGATGAAGGTACGTGTGTTAGCTATAAAGATTTTTGTAACCTCTATTTAGTTGTTGCTTTTGATTTACCAAAAGAAAATGATGAAAATTTATTTAGTAAAACAAAATCATCTGAACTAGAAGTTAATTCGACATTAAAAGATTATCAAAATGTTAATTACTATTTATATGCAGTAGTTGAATCTCAAAGAATTGCAAATATGAATATCATAGACGAAAAGATTTATTTGGAAATGAAGTAGACGAGGATTTACCGAGTTTTTAATTAAATAAATGAATGATTATAAAGTATATTTATCACCCAATCAAATAAAGAAACTCCAAAGTTGTAAAGAAAAAAGAATAGATTGTAATATAAGATTCGATTTAACAGAAAGACCTAACAATACTATTAAATTAAGAGAAAATCAGATTGATGAAATTAAAAAGTGTAAAAAAGAGAAGAAAAAATATTGTGATATCAAATTTTCTCCAACACAGATAGGTGGATTTTTACCTGCTTTAATTCCTGCGGCATTAGCTGTGGCCAAAGCATTGGGATTAGGTGCTGCTGGTTATGCTGGTACTAAATTAGCACAGAAAACCTTTGGAGATGGTATAAAAAAGGATAAAAAAAACACAAAAAAGACGAAGACATATGGACAAGGAATAAAATTGATAGGAAATCGGGTTTAAGTAATATAGAAATATTATATATTATGAAAAATTCGGGTTTGCCTCATGAAGCTAAGCGAAATTTTCGAGGTGTTTTTGCAATTGACATGTTACCAAAAAAAATTAGAAAAGATGAATCAGGTATAATTAATTTTCAACCCTCTAATTGTTATGGCTCACACTGGGTATGTTACATAAACAAACCATATTTAAGAAATATTTTATATTTTGACAGTTTTGGAATATCTCCACCAGAAAAAATTAAAAAATATTTATTAAGTAGCGGAAAAAATATAGCGTGGAATAGCACGCAGTTACAAATGAGTTCTTGTGTTTTATGTGGTCATTACTCTTTATATATGATAATTAATGTCAACAGAGGCAAAGATTTTTATGATATATTATATTCTTTTAAACAGATATCGTGTCGTTTAAATGAGAAAACTACTATTTCAATATTTGAACGTAATTAAAAAATTATATATTATCTATATGTTATAAATGGAAAAATATCTTCAAAAACGCTTGTATGTATACAGAAAAAGTTACTTATATTTTTATAAAATTGGATTATCTATTAGTAAATTATTATTTAGTGCGTCGGGATTATCTTCGTTAGCCCTACCTCCACTAGTTTGTTTATCTCTTGGCGCTGGGGTAATAGAAATCTTAGATAAGAGATTAAAAATATCAGAAAGAATTGAAGAATATAAGTTGATTTATAAATTTTATAGACAGTTATTGCATTTATATAAGGCTGATAAAATAAATGAAAAAGAAATAAATTTACGTGAAGAGGAATTTGTCAGTAATTTTAATTATTTTCCCAGGGAGAAATACCTAGAAAAAGTCCACTTAAACGGGAATTGATAATTTCTTATTGTAATAAATGACTGGCAATGCCAGCCCAGAGTCGAGGACGATGACAGAACCAAAAGAAATTAAATTATTTGATTTAAAGACTGATAAGAGGTATGATATTATTGCTATAAGTAAATCAGATGATGTTGGTCCAACTAATGGATTATTTTTTATTTTAGAGGGAAACTTGAAGTTATATTTATCCGTTGTTGACTTATTTTCAGACTACAAAAATTAATAAGTTGTATGAGTTATATGACGCTGTTTCATATTTTCTTGATAAAAACAAATAGTGTTTCTGCAAAGAAATCATATGATCTTCAACTCTAGTGATTGTGAAGATTGTTTTTGTAATATAATTATTTCTGAAGATCTTCCCATTTAGTTCAATTTGATATTTAAATCGCGTTGTCCATGAAACGTCTTTGACTAGTGTTTCGCATACCAATGAAGCATTAATAAGGTTTCAAGAATTCTATAATTTACCAACTGATGGAACATTAAATCAAGAAACACTTGCATTTATCAGTAAACCTAGATGTGGCGTTAAAGATAATCCAYCAGCTTATAGAGTTCATTATCAAAAATGGAATAAAACAAATCTTAAATGGTATTTTTCGRTAGCTACAAACGAGATGAYAGAATTAGCACAAAAAGCCTTTGATCAATGGGAATCTGTTTCAAATTTAAAGTTTAATTACAATAGTGTTAAACCGGACATACTTATTTCATTTTCTAATACGCTGTTTCAACATAATCATAATTCACGGTGTCAAAGAGGAATATGTTCTAGCAGTTTTGACGGAAAAGGTAATGTTTTAGCACATGGCTTCTTTCCAAATAATAATGAATGTTTAGGAATTTATTTTGATAAATCAGAAAATTGGTATTTTGGTGAATCAAGCAATACACCTGATGATCAAACTAATTTTTATACTGTTTTATTACACGAAATCGGACACACGTTATGTATTGAACATTCTGCAAATAATAATTCAATTATGTACGCCTATTATAAAGGTGATATTGATAAATTAACTCAAGACGATATGTGGGCAATTCAATATTTATATGGACGACCTGAACGATTAAAATATGAATTAATACCAACAACAACAACAACAGTTAAACCTACTGTAAACAAAGTCTGGCAAAGCGTCCATGAAGTCGGAGTAAAAGATACTGTTGGTAATTCGTCTTCGACTCATGAGCCTATGGTGAATTTATGTGATTTTAATAAAGAAATTGACACATTTTTAATTGCAAATCATCATATGTATATTTTTTATAAGAAATATGTTTGGTTAGTCAATTTAAAAGATATGACTTATGATAAAGAACCGAAATTAATTAAAGATTATTTATATTTTTTGCCTGATGATTTTAAAGAAGTTTTGCATATTTATCAAAGACCTTCAAGTGATGTTATAATAGTTGTTAAAAATTTATATTATTTAATTGATTTTCCAAGTTTTAATGTTAAAAGTGGATACAATGGTCAATCTATTGAAAATTTAGGAATACCAAAAGGAAAAAGAATTGATGCGATATTTAGAACTTATTCTGGAAAAACATATATATTTTATGATAAAGTTTTGTATATTGAGTTTGATGAGTGTTTGTTTAGATCAAAGAAAAACGGCCTTATTTCAGAATTATTTGCTGGAATACCTCCAAATATAAGCAGAGCATTCAGATATAGAAATTTATATTTCTTTAAAGATGAAATGTTTTATGAATTTAATGATATTTCGAATACATTAGTTAAATCTGATAAATTTGACTTGACAGTTTTTGGATTTAAATGTGGTCTTATCGATCAAATAATAAAACTAATTAATCGTCTGTGATCATTTTCATATAATTGTTTTCTAATAAATTATGGATATAATTAACTGTAATCACGAAAACTCTGACTTAAGCGACTCAGATGATAACTCTTATTTAAGTGTTGTAGAAAAAGAATGGAAAAAACTTGAATCAATGACAGAAGATGATATAAGAAAGAACAGTGATGAAATTGATGATTGGTTTTACGTTTCTGCTAATAAAAAATTATCTGAAGATTTTATTAGAGAATTTAGATCAAAAGTTGTTTGGGACTGTATATCATCACATCAAAAATTATCTGAGGAATTTATTAGGGAGCTTCATAATGTACTCATTTGGAATGGTATATCGAGATATCAAAAACTATCTGAGGAATTTATTAGAGAGTTTCAAAATGTACTCGATTGCGATGATATATCGAGATATCAAAAACTATCTAAAGAATTTATCAAGGAATTTAAAAACAAACTTAATTTATTAATTGTACTATGCTATCAAAAATTATCACGAGAATTTATACAAGAATTAGAAAAGGATTTAGACGAACTTATTTCCAGCAAAGATCGTCAACAAATATTTTCAGGATTCATTACTTTAGGCTGTCTTAGATATTTGGACAAATATGAGGAAATATTGAATTGTAAAGTTAGTCACAATGATGAAATAGAGATTAAATTTAATTATCCAATGAAAAATGAAGTTACTTTTAAGTTTAAAAATAATTTTAATGAACCCATAACATTTTTAGATCTGTTCTACTTTATTCGTAAAGGATATGTGAGAATATATAAAGAGGAACATGAAAAATGCACCAAAGTAAAACCTTTTGATAGCCCATATCTTCGACCTGAGACTAATGGTCCATACGGTATTTATGCGTATGAATGGGAAACCTTATCAATTGAAGGAATTTATAAACATGGAGATGTTTTTACTCTTGTAATGGGATCATAAATAATTAATTTTCCATAATCCTAAATTAATAATAAATACCGTTTTTCTTTTAAAGTCGTTAACCTTGTAAAACAGGGCAAAATCTTTGAAAAATGTTAATTTTAAAATATACCTTAAAAACGACGGTGTTTTCACGATTTTTTTTTGCTTTTCTGTTCACCCTTGAAAATCTGGGTGTTCTCACGATTTTTTCTGCTTTTCAGTTTACCCTTGAAATTCGGGGTGTTTTCCTTAAAAAGTAGCTGTGTTCATGGGGGCCTTCTAACTACTAAATCTTTGAAAAAATGTTAACTTTAAAATCGGGTTGTTTTCACGATTTTTTGTGCTTTTCTGTTTACCTTGAAAATCGGGGTGTTTTTCCTTAAAAAGTAGCTGTGTCCTAAAATGGCCCTCATATTATGAGCAGTTTGTTTTAGCCTTGAAAATCGGGGTGATTTGCTTAAAAAAGTAAAGGTTGCTGAAACTGCCCTCATATTTTGAGTCACTTTTTACTATTTTTTCTGCGTTTTCTGTTTACCCTTGAAAATCAGGGTGTTTTTCCTTAAAAAGTAGGTGTGTGCTAAAACTGCCCTCATATTTTGAACCATTTTTTTTACGATTTTTTCTGCTTTTTCTGTTTACCCTTGAAAATCAGGGTGTTTTTCCTTAAAATGTTAATTTTTAAAATATGCCTTTAAAATCGTAGTGTTTTCACGATTTTTCTGCTTTTCAGTTTACCCTTGAAATTCGGGGTGTTTTTCCTTAAAATGTAGCTGTGTGCTGAAGGGGCCCTTATACTACTTAGGTCGTGGTATAGTCTCAAACAACATTTCCGGAAAAGGATCATACTTGAATTGCATTTTCCACAATATGAACTTGATAAAAAGAGTATAAAATTATTTCACGAGTATTTTTACCGTACGACCACTAAAAATAAAATAACGAACAAGAAACATGTGGCCACCACTATTCCCCGAAGTACAAAAAAAGAATTTAATTTATTACAATAGGTTAGTCTCTTACAGACTGATGATTAACATCTTGTATATATTTTGTTTTATTTATTAATTTATCTGTAAAAAACGATCTCTATTCAACAATAAACTATTTTTATTCATAGTTTGACACAATCTACAGATTTTTATAACCTCAAAAATATTCAAAATGAAAAATATAATTTTGCAAGGATTACCAGGTAATAATTCGTTTTATTTGCCAAATATCGTCAGGAAGTTCTAGGTATTGGTAAAACCACTCTCACGAAAAAAATTGCCAACAAATTAAAAGAAATGGCAATTGATATAACAGGTTTTTATACAGAGGAATTAAGAGAAAACAATTATAGAATTGGTTTTGATGTTGTAACGCTTGACAATAAACGAGGAATCTTAGCTAGAAAAAGGTATTGTGCAATCAGTAAGAATGGTGTTTCAATTTTTTTTCCAGTAATGCAGAAGACAATTCTAAGTATAAAGTGGGAAATTACTCTGTTCACATTGAAGAATTTGAAAAAATGGTTTTACCGATATTTGAAAATGTTAAGTGAAAACTATGTTTGTGATTTGGTGTATCTGAAAGACAATTTTTAGGTCAAATCGATTATTATCATAGATGAAATTGGAAAAATGGAATTGTTTAGTAAAAAATTTCAAGCAAACATTGAGAGAGTGATCACTGACGACAATATTAGAATTGTTGCAACAGTCCCTTTAAAAGCAACCCTGCCACTGATTCAAAAAATTAAGAACAATAATTCAAGTCATTTAATTACCGTAAGAGTATTTTTCCCTGTTAATTTTTTTTAATCATACTGTTATTTGTAGGTAAACGCAGGAAATCGGGATAAGTTACTTGATGAAATTATACCACTTATTACAAAATAAATTCATTGATTAAATTTGTAATTACGTCTTGGATTTTTTAGGCAAAAACCTAGCTAATACTCCATGTTCCTTTTCATTCTTCTCAGAGCCAAATTCCGGCGCCAAACCCTTTGTATTTTTTATAAATTCTTTTTTAGCTTGTTCACGGACGATTTTCTTATTTTTGGCGACTTTCACAGACCCGCCTTTTCCTTTCGCTTTATTTCTGGGAGTGAAATTAATTTTCGGTGGCTTAACATGCTAAAAAATAAAATTATTAACACTAATAGACTCAAATAAATATACGTACAAGTAATTTTTGTTTGGCTTCTATTTTATCCTTAAGTGTTGGCAGGTCCACTTCAACTATTGAAGTCGGGTCCAGAGTTATAAGTTCAGGTTGAATCTACAAAAATGCGTTACATTTTCATTTTTATAAATAAGATCTATACTTTTTCTAGGAGTGATTTAACTTCCGCTTCCCGCCTCTGGGATTTACTCTGGAACGGATTAGCTTCCAAAGCATCAAAGTTGGGTTCACCTGAGCCAGGGACTATTAAACTTGCAACACCAGTGGCTGTGGCCACTCCCAAAACGTCTTCATAGGGACAAAAATTTAAGTTGCCGACAGATGTGACAAAGCGGTGGCGCAAATACGGCCGTTTTGCCGTATTCATGCAACAATCCCTGTAAACCTCAACCACATTTCCCATCCCTAAAGCCAACATATTTTTTTGCGAAAAATTTAAATTGTTGGCGGCGGTGATTAATTTGTATTGTTGTAAAGGTCCTGAGAGTTTTCTGACGTCCCAGATTTTGAGCTCTCTATTACTTGCAGCAGTTGCAAGGAACCTGTTTTACATAGAAACAATGTTGATTCTGATTAAAATTGTGAAACTTACTGTCCTTTGGAATCCACATGGAGAGCAGTTAGTGGTGCTTTGTGACATAGCATTTTAGCTAAAGGACTTTTAGAGTTTGGGGACCACATAGATACCACACCTTTAGAATGTCCTACACATAAAACAGCATTCCAGGGGTTTTGACTCAACATTGTCAGTCTTCCTAAATTTGTATTAAACTGAGACACCAACTGACCTATTGAAATATCCAACCAACTCAAACTACCCATGTCACTCTAAAATACCTGAATTAATAATTATAAAAAGTTTATATTGGAAAATCCTTACACAAGAAGCCAACAAGAAATGATAAGGTAAAAACTCCATCCTAGTGATTCTATTTAACCTTTTTACACAATGCAATTCAATCCCTTGATTATCATAGATATAAACCCACTCTTTTTGAGCTACAGCAAACATTGTTTCAATATGTAACCAGCAAATATCATGAACTGATTCCATAACGTTCATTTCGCAATGTAATTTTTTTGTTACCCAATCAAATGCGGCCACATGTCCCCTTTTACCCCCAATTAACAAATGACGTCCATTTTTAGTATATTTCAATCTATAAGGCCCAAAATCATTCAATTTTAATTCAAAACTTTTGGTAGCTGCTGTTATATCCACACTTTCAGCTATTTGTTTTTGCGTAAATTGCGTTGTAGTCTCGCCAGCGTCCGCTTCAAGAAATCTAAAAAATAATTCAGACCAAACTGTAACTATTTACTTATACTTGCCCTTCATCTTCAGTTAATAGGACTTCAGCTCTCGCTGCTTGCTTTGTTGCAAATTGTATAATTTTTTCCTTCTTTTCAATCCTTTTCTGATGTGTATTTGTTCTAACTCCTTTTGGATTTATACCTTCACCTCTACCATGCTTTTTTAAAAGTTCCTTAGGGATTGGCACTTTTCCCTTGAACTTGGGGTTAGGGTTTGGAATTTTTACAACTATCTTGTTCGTTTTATTCTTTTTTATTCGTTTATCAGCTTGTCTACGCCCCCAAGGCCTCGGTTTAGGATCTACATTGTAAACAACAGTTTCTGTTTTGGATGCTTCTGTAGATTCGTCTTCTGTTTTATTATAATATCTTTGAAACTGTAAACACATTCTTGACGCTTTTAACATCATTTAACAAAACTCACCTTTCCCATTTTGATATTTTTTCAGTAAAAAATTACTCGAAAAAATATTTCACGTAAGTGAGGTTAGAATACATGTGCTCACACACTGAACTCGTATATATGAGTTCAGTGGCAAAAGTGCTATTATTAGGCAACCAGTTATACGTGCAAAGTGTCATCTATTAGGCAACCAGTTATACATATACAAACTGTAGTCCATTTTTTAAAGGAGAAAGTGTTACGATAACAATTGAAGGGGTGAGTGGATAAAGGTGTTATGTAACATTTTTTTTTGAAAACTGATATTTTTTTTAAACAATTTTTTTCGCAATTTCCTTTTACTGAAAAAGACTTAAGTGTAAATAAATGTTTAAAAAAAGCACAAATAACACAATTTTTACTTAATTCAATTACTTTTCGGCGTATTCTTGACAAAATTTTGCGAAATAATTGCGTTTTTTATTGAAAAATGTTTTAAAACGCTTTATTTAGTCTGGTATATGTATTAATTTTTTGGTATGTTTTTCAGCAAAAATTAAAGAAACAACTTAGTTTTAGACTTAAAAACGCAACTAACTGAATGTTTGAAAAAAGTAAAAATAACATCATTTTCGAATTAATTATGTGATTTTCTTGCTTATTTTTGCCAAAAATCTGCTAAAACGTTTGGAAAAGCAACCAGATGATTTTTCGTCTCAAAAACATGATTAAATTCTCCAAAGAAGCAAAAATAATTTTAGTTTCGTGATAGTTTATTCACTTTTTATCTCATTTTCGACGAAAATTTTCAAAACAATTGCGATTCTGACAAAAAACGTCCTAAAACGGAAAAATAGTATTATTTTTGAACAAAGTTTTTAGCACAATCAATAAAAATAACACAATTTTTGAGTAAATTTAGCGATTTGTGACAGGATTTTGTAAATTTTTAATTAAAAAACATGCTAATACGGCCAAAAAATCATAAAAAGGTCATTTTCAACCAAATTGGTGATTTGGTGAAAACTGCTATAACTCAGTTTTTTTCAAACGGAAAAACCCTGTTTTTCTGACGACAATGAAGAAAAAACATCAATTTCCCATACTTATTTCTTAAAATTTTTGACACATTACAAAAAATTTTCAGTTTATTTTCATCAAAAATGAAAAAAAAATCATATTGTTTCTTTTTATTTCAATAATCTAATAGTCAAAAATGATTTTTTTATTTATGTTGCAAGAAAATGTACTGTTTTTAGAATTTAATTGCAACGTTGCCAAACTATTAAATTTTCTTTAAAAAACTCAAAAAATGCACGCTTTTTCTAATTTTTTTCTATAGCTTTTCTTATTAATAATAAAACAGTAAAACTTGACAAGTTGGTAAAAAAGACTGATCTATCGTGTGACATAATTTCAAAATTACACCCAGRAAACAAGAAAAAAATCTCTTAAATAAGAATGTTAATTTTCGGGACAGCATAAAGTGGATTTTTTTATATTGTGTCGTTAGAATTTCATTTATAAATGTTTTGTTAAACTTGAAATATTTTAATAAAGCAATAGTTATCACAAAGTTTATATTAGAAAATAAAGCTTGTTTTTTGGTAGATAACACTTTAATCAATTTTTTAATAATATAAACTAATGCATTATAGTGGATGAAGGGGTCATGTACATTTGATCGTTGAAAAATCTATAAAAAAATCATGTGATTTTTTTACCAAAAACAAATTGAAAAAAAGTACCAGCAAATTATATTAAAATGCTTATAACTCCAAATATTATCCATTCACATCTTCAATTAATACGCTTAAATTGTATTAACCGCGTAATCAGCCTAGTTCAGACGATTGAAATAATTTTTTATAAAAATTTACAATAAATTTGATGCTATTATTAGGCAACCAGTTATACAAGTGTTAAACGCGCATGCGCAGACGACCTTTCATATTATTATTATTAGGCAACCAGTTATACGCATGCAAAAGGGCCCCTACCTGTATATACTCAAAGGAGCGCTTGTACTCGTACATGATGACCCCCACAGCCTCCAGCTTACCCTCCAACTCCTCCACTTTAGCCTTTTGCCCGAAAATCAGTCCAGTATGCAACGCCTTCGAGATGTACAACACCAACTCCTTCCGAATCCCATCTTCAAGTAGTTTTTTGGGATCGAGACAAATCACTCCAACTAATGTACTTTTCATCTTCTCATACCTTGACTAAACACCGAAATTAAATTGGTCAATTCAGCAAACTCGAAACGTTCATTTAATTGTGCAAAATCCTTCAATTTATCCTATCAAGTCTCGTTGGTAATTCTTTCAAAATGCAAGTCTGTATCTCAATAACACGAGCCATTTTCTCAAACATCATTTTCGGGATTATTTGCAAGACTTTTCTTACATAAATCTCGAGTTCGCTACTGTAATATTGCGAGACTGAGATGAGATCCTCACTGTGGGCTTGATTTATGCGCAAAAGGGGGACTTCAAGCGCTGAAGACAGTTTGAGAAAAATCGCCCGGAGTTTGATCACCAAAGTTGGCTCTTTTTTAATCCCGAATTGAATGATTGGTGTGAAAGAATCGATCAATTCCCAGGCGTAGCTCAAATCACCGATTATTTGCAACGTAATCAAGACATCCTCTTTTATATTCATATTTCGGATCATTTGATGCAAGAATTTCCGAGTTTCGGAGAGGAATTGCACCACTTGCATGTTTGACTCGAGTTGGTGAAACTCTTGCACCTCCTCTAAAGCCTGAATCAATTGGACGATTTTTCGCGACGAGGCCACATCACCAGAACTCAAAGAATCGACTTGRTTGGAAATTTCTAAAAACCAATTTTGCAAATTTGAATTTTTCGGTATTCGAGTCAACGGTTTRGTCCCACTGAAAACCTCACTCAACRCAATTAAACTCTTGAAACTTTCAGTTTTCAGCTCTGACCATTGAGTGTCTTTTTCATGCAACAATTTCTTGTAAATTTCACGCGTGGTTAACTCTAATTGTGACGTATTGAGGAGCAATTTGAACAGTTGGACTGACTCTAACCGCGATTCGGTTATAACCAATTCTCTCAATTGTTTCAATTTTTTGGTTTTGTCCGGTTTGATGATTGTGTGTAACATCAACCACCGAATTGTAAAGTTACAATCCCTCAAAAGGTTGATTATGTTGTTGACGTCTTTGAGGAGGTTATCACTGGTGATGTTGCCTTCTTTTAGTTTCAAATTGGTGGCTTTGAGGAGGGGCGAAATGCTACTACCGTACGAATTAGCGTAGGATTTGATATTGACAGTTTCAAGGGTGTTATTAAGGGCCATTTTAGCCGCCTTGAAACACTCCCAACTCTCACCTAAATTCACAATGAAACCCATGTAAATGGAAATGACCCAATTATCAGGGAAATATTTATCAACAATCTCYCGCATTATGGCCGTTTGAGAGTGCAAAKTATTGGGTGAGAAAAAAAGACAAACGTAGAGCATTGAGGCTTGATGGGCGAGGGCGGTGCTCCGGTGCTTCGGAAGGGGGTACACCGACAATTGCCCGTAAATGTCATCGAAGCGCAAATGACCAATCACAATATCCACGAATTTGGACTTGAGAGGTAGTAAATTTTTTAAAAGTGCGCCACTTTTTTAACAGTTGTCAAAAAAATGAAAAATCCCTAAAACGGGTAATTACCGGAAATAATCCTCAGGGTAATTATTGGGTTTTTTGGGGGTGTTGAGCCCCGTGTCGCGTAATAAGCGACAAACATCGTCGATTTGGCTCTGAGTGTCGCTCCTTTGTGGGGTGTAGCGACAGTAAGACACTAGGAGTCTCTCACGAATGGGGCCCTCAATGTACGTATCAATGATTAGTAGCATCAAACCGTAGAGAAATAAAGCTTCACACTGGAATTAAACAATTTTCAAGTGTTGTAATTAATAGTTTCCTGTAATACCGACCGAGAATCGATATTACAGGAAACTGTACATTAAAAATTGAAATTCGAAAAAACACTTACAAGGAGTTGTTTTCCCTCCATGTCGGCGAAAATCGTCTCGAGACTCTGATGGATGTACAACCCCTCCTCCAATTCGTCGAGAAAGTGGTTCAAATCGGTGATATAAGTGTGGATGCTCTCAAATGTGAGATAAAACCGATTGATCATCTCGATGTGATTGTCACGAAACTCTTCGTCCAAATCTTGCAATTGCTACACATTTATTTAGTTTCACTGACCACAAATGTCTCACCTCTGAAGTTTCAATTTTGTAATTTTGCGCCTCCTCGATCTTGAAATAACTAAAATCCATGATTATCTCGCCGTACTTTTGGATCTCCTCCTTTGTTCCCATTCTAGAAGACTTTAAATTATGCAAAAAATAACAATTTTGGGGTTTTTACAAACCTGTAAGTTTGGGGGATGTAGTCCTTCAAACGGAGAAGTTCGGCAATGATGGCATTGCCGCGGGAAACCAGCTGGAGGATTGTCTGGCCACAGGTGTTGTTTTCGGCCAGAAAATCCGGCATTTTTCCAAAAAAATAAGCGGAACTTTCAACAACAAAACCTGTCACTTAACCTCACATTTAGTGACGTTTGACGTTTGTACAGTGTAGGGCAGAATAAATGTACTAGCAATAACACAATTTCACTTAACTTTCCCATTAAAAAATCAACTACACTTGAAATACCTTATTTGAACTCGATACAACACAATTATTATTAATTTGGAATTCTATGTTTTATTATATTAATTAATTGGAATGAAAATTTAGACGTCATTAAAGCGACGTGTAGTGTACAATCAGCTGACAGTTTGTTTTGAGGTTAGTTTAGACAAAAAGTGAAAACACGAGGGTTAAAACTCGAAAAAAAATAAAATTTATTAATTTTAATATCAGGTATTTATGTCATAATTTATTATTAGTTGAAATAGTATCAAGTGAGAATTATTCATAAACTAGTAAAAAAACACGTGTTACAAAAAAGTTAATTAATCGAAACAATTCAATTTCAGGCTGAAATTAACCGTAAAAAATTGATTGAGAACTGAAAATGGCTCTCAGGTTACCATTAGTTGTTATTTTGGGGGCTACTGGTTCGGGAAAAACTAAGTTGTCCCTCGAATTAGCCCGGAAATTCAAAGGAGAGATAATAAGTGCAGACTCAATGCAGGTATTTAAGTCACTAGTCATTTAATTATTTTAATTGCATGTTTTAACAAAAATTAACTAAAAAATAATTCTACGTGGTAGGCAACCAAGTTACATCACGTGTATAATGTGTTGCATAAGTATGTCAAAAATCACTTATTGTTTTAATTTAATTCATTTTAAATGCAGATTATTAATTAATTACCAATTAAGACTAATAAAAAAATAATTAATAATTTGGTTGTTGTTAGACAACCAAGTCACGTCATGTGTATAATGTGTTGCATAACATGTCAAGGTCGCTTATTTTTTCAAATTTCTGGAGTTTTTTTTTTAAGAATATTTCGTTTGTATTAAGCATGACGATTGTTAAATTGGCGTAAACTGTATGTAAACAAAGCCGATGGCCTTGCTCGGTCATTGTGTCACGTTCAAGGCCACCAAATTGTTTTAAAACTGAGTTAGAGTGATTATCCTGACACAAAATTAACACCTGTACCCAAGAAGTTCCGAACAAAGGTCAAACCAATAAATCATCGCTTAAATTATGACTTTATTGAATGTCTGAAAATGTTTACACAGTTCAAGTTCAACGTCTTGTTAATTAATCGAAAAAAAATCATGTAGGTGTACAAAGGTCTCGATATTATAACAGCGAAAGCTACGAAAGAAGAACAAAGTGTGGCCCTACACCATCTTATTGATATTCTGGAGCCCCATGAGAGTTTCACCGTAGTGGAGTACCGAAATAGCGCTTTGAAAATTGTATCCTTCGTATTTAGGAAATTTTAACACGCTTAGTTATTTCGTCACTTCCATTTCCACGTGGGCACGTGGACTCTATTACAATCAAGGCTGAAACTGAAATTAGTGACCTTGTAGATAAAATTACTATAAAATAAACTTGGGGTCCTACTTACGATTTCAGCTGTTGCGTCTATTTCCTGTGTTTTATTCATGAAGCATTTGAAAATTGATTAAATGAATCAGCCCATAAAACTAAGAATGCCCTGTTTTCAGTGATGCCAGATGGGGTCAAGCGCTTGATTGAATTCCCTAGAATTCCCTAAGCTAAAGAAAAAAAACTATAATCCATTTCATTGAAATTGGCATAACAGTAGGCCATGATTGTGTAAACCGCGCTTTAAATGTGAAAAAGGCTTTACATATTAAGGAACTAAATTTGTCACTATAAAAAGTGAGGTTAAGATAGTTAAAATTTTATTTTTAAAGAACCCTTTTTCAGAAGTTTTCAGAGAGTTTTTTCGATAACAAGTTTAACATCCTGTTTCATCCCTTTGTAGGTGTAGTTTTAACACTAAAAACATACACTATTTGCTTTGTAGAAAATACAGACTTCGTTGATAATAAGTGGCTTCCAGAAATTTTAAAAGACGTTTTATTCACACCGGAGATAAAACACAATTTGTTTTCCGTGTAAGTTGCATCCGAAAGGGGTTTGGATTTTGTCATTAAAAATGTAGGACAAAATTTTTAAACAATGGTAAAGTTGTTGCGATCGGAGGGGAAAAAAGAAATCTGTACAAAATGGAGCTTCGCGTACTGCAGCCTGAAAAATCGTGTTTTGCCCAGGATAAAGTAATTTGGCTTAATTCAAATTGGTATAGTTGATTCCATTAACCTAAAATTCCTAAAACAGGAATAACAAAAAGAAGTTCATTATGTTTTCAAACATAGCTTAGCGAGTACTTTAAATCTGAAGAGAACTAGTTTTAATTAAAATTTGAAAAAGTAGTGGGAATAACGAACAAACAACGAAAACACTGAAAAAACGAATACAAATGTCAGTCATGTCAGTTCAATAAACAATGTAGGTAAGTAATCAAAGAAAAACAAAAACCCCATCAGCTGTTATAACAGGAACATGTGCAAGGCTACAAACTTAAATACGAAATTCCATAGCCACCTATTATGCCAATTTAAATGAAATCTACTTTACTTTTTTTATAAATGAATTTTATTCAAACAAATAAACGTAAAATTGAGTTTTTCCTTCAGCAACGTACTTAAACATTCAAAAAGTTAAAAAACAACAGTGTTTCCTCTTAATTTAGTAATTTTTTAACTTATTTTTGATGAAATTTGCGAAATAATTGTATTTTTGACTTAAAAACGTTCTGAAACGTTCAAAAAATGAATAAGTAACATCAAATTGATATTTTTTTGTGTTAGTTTTGACAAAATTTTGTTAGATAATTGCGTTTCTACTTTAAAACGTGTTAAAACATCCGAGAAAGGCGAAAAAATGTTTAATTTTTTTTGACTATGATTTTTGAATTATGAAACGTTTTTTTGTATATGAAACATTCTGAAAAAATGTCGTTTCTGACTGAAAAACGTTTTTCAGCTTGTTTTTGGGCAAAATAATTGCATTTTTTTACTGAAAAACATGCTGAAATAACCGAAAAAAGCAAGAATTGTCTCATTTTCGATCTAATTTTAGGATTTTTGTGTCTATTTAGCAAAATTTCAGAAAAAAATTGAGTTTCGTGTTCCTAAACGCGCTTAAACTCTTAAAAATGACAAAAAAACATCAAAAGAATAATTTATGTATAGCTTTTAACGAAATTTTTCGAAATCATTGTGTTTTTACTGTGAAAAACGTTTGAAAACTTTCTAAAAAGGCAAAAAAGTGTCTCATTTTTGAGATTTTTTTATTTTTTATGAAGCATTCTGAAAAAATTGTCGTTTCTGACAACGTTTGAAAATTCCACAAACACAGGCAAATATATGTTATTTTGACTTAATTTGGTGATAATTGCATTGTTTGCTGAAATGAGCGAAAAAAAAATTTTTGACTTAATTTCATGATTTTTTACGAAACATTCTGAAAAAAAAGGCAAATATGTGTTATTTTGACTTAATTTGGTGACTTTTCAGCTTGTTTTTGTCAAAATTATTTAATTTTTTGTTGAAAAACATGCTGAAATGAGCGAAAAAGGCAAAAATTGTTTTATTTTAGAACTAATTTCATGACTTTTGTGTGTAAAAAATAACAAAAAATCAATAAATTTGTATCTCTAAATTCTATTAAAAGCAATATAAACAATATAAAAATATATTAAAACAAATTCTGTTGTTATAACGCAAGTTATAGGTAATTAATTTTTGTTTATACAAATTCTGTGATTGCATTAGTTTTAAATTAAAAAAATTAATTATACTTATTATAAAAAATAATTTGGGTACTTAATACATAGTTATTATATTATAACAAATTAGATTACTTTTTTTAGACAGAATTCTTTTTAAGTATTTAAAAATCAAAGCTGCGCAAATATTTTACAAAGTCATTGCTTAATGTAAAAAAGACTGTCAAATTTTTGGGTTTTTATTGCAAATTACAAAAATCCCTAGAATTTTGAAAAATATTGAAAAAAATCCCTTTTTGTCAAAAAAATCCCTAGAACTAGGGAAAAATTCCCTAATCTGGCATCACTGCCTGTTTTTTGCCCCCCAAAAATTCCTTAAATTTTATTCAGATTGATAATTTAATAAAGCGAAATAAATTACCCATCATCGTTGGTGGAACTAATTATTATATAGAGTCCCTCTTGTGGAAAATTTTAATTGAAGAGCCCGGAGACCATGTCAAAGCGCCCCCATACAACGACCATGAATTACCCAGCGAGGAATTGCACAAAAAACTGAAACTTGTCGACCCCGACTGAAATTCTTACATATACAGGGTGTGTCGTCTAAACCCCACTTTAAAAGTATTGGGAGTTGGAATAATCGTATTTATTTGAAAATTGGTACATAGCCATTAACCATTAAGTCCTTTTAAATGAAAATATTTTCAAGATGGCGGCACTTCCGGTTATACCGGAAGTCGGTCTCAACTTTCTTATTTGAAATGAAAAGCTATATTTTTTATTGCGTTTTTGGATTAATTGAGTTATTTTAAAGGAGTTTTCATCAGCTTTCCCTATACCTAAATTTAGCCGTTTTTGAAATAATTAGAGTTTTCCAAAATTTTTTGGATCTGCACCTTCCACTTTAAACATCGGTAACTCTGCCATTTTTTAAGATTTTGAATTCGTTTTTTTGGCGTTTGAAAGAGAAAGTTTAGATCTTCTTCTGGTGTTTTCAAGTTTTGGAAAAAAATTAACAAACCCTAAAATTTTAAGGCTACTTTTGTCATAATTCAAATACCCTTAACTCAATTTTTCCAAATGAAATACCCCAATTTTTATTTTACTAAATGGAAGAGAATTTAAAATATATAGAGTCAAAGCTACTCAAACTTAAATTTTATTAATTTATTTTGTATTTATGGAGAGTGTAACAAAATTATGATGTCGTTCATTAAACAAAAATAAATTTTTCTCACTTAAATAATAATTAAGTTTGATTCTTCATATTTTGGCACTATTTATCAAATAGTAATTTACTGTTGACGTTTGTTTAGAGAAAATTTTGACATTTTTGATTTCCATAGCAAACTATGTGAAACCCGGGTGTGGCTAGTAATAAATTTTCTGTAGTCTTAACAAAAAGTTCATAACTTGAAAATTATTAAATTTAGGTATAGGGAATGTTTATATAGATCAAAGCACAATTAAATTTTCTTCTATTTAGTAAAATAAAAATTGGGGTATTTCATTTGGAAAAATTGAGTTATGAGTATTTGAATTATTAGAAAAGTGACCTGGTGTACCAACGAAGTAAAAAAAGCAATTGAAAAGGGTTATAAAATAATAACTATTGATGAAGTTTGGCATTTTTACAAAAAAACATCATATTTATTTAAAGGATATGTGAAAGCGTTTATGAAAATTAAACTAGAAACAAGTCCTTGGCAGGATGATTTTGAATCAGAAGAAGAATATAGAAAAGCCATAAAAGAAATTCTAGGTATCGAATTGGGTAAAATAGAAAATAATCCTGGAAAGAGAGCTGTTGCGAAAATATGCTTAAATTCCTTATGGGGTAAATTTGGGCAAAGACAAAATATGGGTGCAACAGAATATGTTACAGATGTTAAAAGGTTTTATGAAATTTTATTAGATGGGAAACTTGATAATATACGTATAAACGATATAAATGAAAATATGTTACAAATTGATTATAAGTTAAAAGATTGTTATATAGAAAATGATTTCAATACCAATATATTTATAGCTGCTTTTACAACTGCAAACGCAAGACTAAGATTATACGAAATGCTAGATAAATTAGGAAAAAGCGTAGCATATTATGATACAGATAGTATTGTATATATAGATGATGGAAAAAACACTGTTAAAACAGGCTGACTATTGGGAGATTGGACAGACGAATTAGGTAAAGGCGCATGGATAATACACTGGATATCAACAGGTCCAAAAAGTTATTGTTATAAGATTAATACAGGTAAAGTTGTTTGTAGAATAAAAGGATTTACGTTAAATTATGAAACGTCCGAAAAGATTAATTCCGATAGCATGAATAATATTTTAGAATACAAAGACAAAAAAATCAGTACACAATATAATCGAATTACCAGAGATTCTAAAACTAAAGAACTTTTAAATAAAATAGAAACAAAAGAATTTGGTTTTGTTTATGACAAGAGAGTTATTCTAGCAAACTTTGATACACTACCGTTTGGATATTAATCCTTTTCATAGTTAATTAATAATCCTTTTTTATTGTTACTAGGTAATGAATTGTTTATTATACATTATTATGTCTCTTGACGGGAGTAATGGCCAGCAGTTTAGACTAGTTTTTTTTATTTATAAATAAACTGAACATATTGACATTATTATTGGTAGGGAACACATATATATATATATATATTATGCAAATGGAAAAAAATATTAAATAAATTACCTTTCTAGTTTTGTACTTGAATTTTATTTTTTGAAAAATATTAATAAACCACTCACATTATCTTAATAGTTAGTTCATTCTAATTTTCTTTTTCTATTTTCTCTTTTTCTCAAATCGTTAAGGGTTTTTACACTTGAGTCTTTTGTTTTCAATTTGAATAGTTTGAGAGGAAGAGGATATTTCTCCCAAAGAAAACCCAATACTCTTAGTTGACAATTATTTAAAAAGTTCTCTGGGATCACTACCTCTTGTCCTATTTCAAATACAGGATGTGCCGATTTATTTATAAAATCATAGAAATCATCGAATACTCTCATGAATTCAATGGGGGTAAAACCCCATAGATATAAAAGGTCTTTCTTCTTTTCTACATATTTCCAAAATCTTGTATTTCTGTACTCTTCTCCTGGGCAATGTACGGATTCAAATTTGTTGATAAAAACTCTTAGATCTAATTTCTGAAGTTTCTTGATATAATTCCAGTTTTCACGGGCCTTAAAGATAACATCAATTAATCAACAACAATCAATAACATAACTTATAAACTTACATGATCATTGGTCAAACTTTCAATTTCCGCTTTAAATTTTATTTGGTTAGCTCTAATATCGCTTCTTAACTGTTGGAGTTCCAACTCTTTTTCGAGCTCCATTTTACCCTTTAACTGTTGGAGTTCCAACTCTTTTTTGAGCTTTATCTGTTCGAGTTCCCACTCTAACCGTTTTATTTTGAGCTCCATTTTGCCCTTTATCTTCTCGAGTTCCAACTCTTTCTGTAGCTGTGCATTCTTTAGTTCGCCTTTTAGATGCGTATTTTCAAGTCGCATCTTAACAATATCGTCCTCATCTTCATCCATCTGAGAATCAGATATATATATATATATATATAACTTATTTACGTTAAACGAGATAATTAAATTAATTTTAATACTAACCCTTAGCCAAGTTGAAAGAACGTTTTTAGAGGTTATCAGTTATCAGTTTTGTCTCTTATCGTTTTGTCATTCGGACAAACGTCGGCTGATCGGGCTGAAGCGCAGGCGCTCTGTCAAAACCAGGAGTGCGTTCATCTCCTATATTTTTTAAATGACCTTAAAGACTTGGTCATTTTATGGAGTATATACCATTTGGGTATACACCAAATTTTCCAACTCATATGATTCTTTTAAATAAATTTTATCTATTTTTGACATAAGTAGTTCTATAATTATCCTAATCCTCTATTATTACTATAACAGAGTACAATCTTTGAAAAATGTTAATTTTAAAATATACTGTCACAAAGGGGGTCAACTTCCTGGTATTCCGTAACGAGTTGTGTTTCGAAAGGTTGGTTTTGCTAACATTTGAATTCCTAAGTTCCGAACTGG